>NC_053495.1:149600299-149900299 GCF_905171775.1 Rana temporaria
AGATCACAAGGTTATAAGCTGTTTAGGCGGTTTCACTTTAATTTTTACTGCTTGCCCTTCCTCCTCACACTTAGAGCCTGGTACAGATGCATTTCTCTTCCAACAATCATACAGTGTGTGGTGTACATAGATTTGCAAAACAATGGGATAAAGGAATATTCCTGAACTTTACATTTTATCTCATGGTTACTGTGAAATTGTGTGAATGCATCAATGCAGTGCATGTTATCTCAGCGTGCAGAGCTTGGATTCATTGAATGAGTTTACCAAAAATGTAAATATTGCAGAATGTATGCATCTTAAAAAGAAAATAAATCTTTAGAACCAGTTCACACCAGATGCAGTTCCATTTTTTCTGCACCAATACAGTCAGCTCCGGTCAGTTTCTACACCTGGAACTGACTGCACTGGTGTGAACTAAAGCCATTGAAATACCTGGAAAACACTGTGCATGCATTTTTAGTGCAAACAAAAAAAAAAAAAAAGCAAACAGAACTGAATGGAACTGCGTCTGGTGTGAACTAGCACTTTACTTTTACTCCAAAAGCATTTTATTATTTTTTTTTTTTTTTTTTAAATCATTGATTTTTATCCACACTGCTACACAGCATGTGAGATCTAAAACCTATTGGTGCTGGCTCCTTGCTTTTTGGAGCTAGCTCCAAGACCTTTGGAGTGTTAGTGTGGGCTGGCATTATCATTTTTCCTCATCACTAAATCCAAATACACACCTCTTTCTTCACATGCTCATCTTCATTTACAGAATGCTCATTGTGTGCAGATTGGGTTGAAGGAAGGACAGTGTCTTCGTTGCAGAACACATGGCCAGGTGGTAACCTAGAATAGAAAGGTACAGCATAAAGAAGAAGAAGAAAAAAAGTTAGCTTTGAATGAAAATCCTGCTTTGTCCAATAGTACGTTTTAAAATATTATATATCTATATCAAAAAATATCACACAAAGTTAAAGAGTAAGAGAAGTTTTCAATCTACATGTGAAAAAATAAATAATGTAGAACATGCAATTCAGGAGAAGTGTGATAAAGTTATTTTTTTAGTATTGCAATCTAACAATCACAAAGTACATCTAAAGGCACACTTTTCTTTATTAAAAAAATAAAAATATGGAATGGTAAAAATCCCATCAACGGTTTCTTTTTTGTTACATTAGGGAAATTTCCTTCTACTTCCTTCCTAGGGACACAAAGACAAAGGAACCTTACCAAAGTAAGGAAAATACCCTCTTAGCTCCTGACCACAGCTGCAGGGAAACTGGGCAAAAATGCAAACTGCGTTTTTGCCATGATTTGCATTTTCTGGTGGCCAAAATCTTCCTATACTGAACACGATTCTTCTGTGTTCAGTAGAGGGAGGTTTAACCTCACCGAAATGTGGCAGCTCCTAAACTCTGCTAAAAGCCTATGCGTTTTGCATCCATTTCAAATCACGGGGCTGAATCAAGGAAATTCTGCCCGCAATCATGTGTGAATGGAGTCTTAAAGGGGTTGTAAAGGTTCGATTTTTTTAAATAAAAAACATGTCATGTCATATTTACCTCCACTGTGCAGTTAGTTTTGCACAGTGGCCCCAATCCTGCTGTTATGGGGTCCCACGGCAGCCGTCTCCGCTCCTCCCCGCTAATGCCAACCCCCTCTGGGAAGCCCTTTCCCGAGGGGGTTAGCTTGTGGGCACGCTCCCGTGTCATACAGTTGGCGTGCATAGACACCAAGTGTATGACTCAGTCCCGCCCCCGGTGGCCGTGTCAATGGATGTTATTGACAGCAAAGGGAGCCAATGACTTCGCTATCAATCTATCCAATCAACGGCCAGATGCTGTGGTGAAGAGGAAGCCGGGGGACTCGCACAGCAGGTGAACGGTCTCAGGCAAGTAAAACAGGGGGGCTGGAGGGCCCATGACAGCAAGGTGTTTTTTCACCTTAATGCATAGGATACATCAAGGGGAAAAAACACAAACCTTTACAACCCCTTTAACCACTTCAATACTAGCCCTTAGGCTGCATTCACACCTCCGCGACAAGATACGCTGCGTACGCGGCGTATTTTGCCGCGAGTGTGTTTTTTTTTTATTTTTTTGACAAAGCCTTCCCATTGCTGTCTATGGCCGAACGCCAATGTCGCCTGAAAAAAAGGGTCCGGGACTTTTTTTCAGGCGACAGGCATACGGCGTCTATGAGATGTGAACCATCTCATAGACAGCAATGGGAATTCTCCCCTCCAGCGGCACGAGCGTCCGGCGTCAGGCGTTTTGTCGCGGAGGTGTGAATGGGCTCTTAGACATATGACGTCCATCCAGGATGGAAGATCCTATGACGTCCTGGGCTTTGCGGGGGGATATCTGAATGATGCCTGCAGCTAGAGGCATCATTCAGATATTCTTTAGTGCCGGCGATCCTGCGCACCATAATCATGAGATCGGTGACATTTTTTTCACCGATCTCATGCTTTCCAGCCTGGAGGAGATGCAGGGTCTTTTTGACCCCGCATCTCTCCATAAAGAGGACCTGTCACACACATTTCCTATTACAAGGGATGTTTACATTCCTTGTAATAGGAATAAAAGTAATAAAAAAATAAAAATAAAAAAAAAGTGTAAAAAAAAAACACGCCCCTGCCCCCGGTAGCTCGCGCACAGAAGCGAACGCACACAAGTCCCGCTGACATATGTAAACACCGTTAACATATGTGAGGTATCGCCACGTGCGTTAGAGTGCCAGCAACAATTCTAGCACTAGATCTCCTCTGTAAATCTAAACTGGTAACCTGTAAAAAAAAAAATTCAAAGCGTTGCCTATGGAGATTTTTTAAGTACTGAAGTTTGGCGCCATTCTATGAGTGTGCACAATTTGAGTGTGCGCAATTTTAAAGCGCGACATGTTAGGTATCTATTTACTCGGTGTAACAATCTTTTATATTTTACAAAAAAAACTGTGCCAACTTTACCGTTTTGTTATTTTTTTAATTCATAAAACATTTTTTTTCCCCCCAAAAAAGGACAAGATAAATTGTTGCAATGACGGCCATTTTATTCCCTAGGGCAGTGATGGCGAACCTTGGCACCCCAAATGTTTTGGAACTACATTTCCCATGATGCTCCACTACACTGCAGAGTGCATGAGCATGGGAAATGTAGTTCCAAAACATCTGGAGTGCCAAGGTTCGCCATCACTGCCCTAAGATGTCTGCTAAAAAAAAACATATATAATGTTTGGGGGTTTTTGCGTAATTTTCTAGCAAAAGAATGACGATTTGTACATGTAGGAGAGAAGTGCCAGAATAGGCCCAGAATTGAGTTGTGTATAAAAGCCCGGTATTGAAGTGGTTAAGGCATGTGTAGATGGGCAAATGCCACATGCATTTTGCATGTGTTTAAGATGATTCAGAGTCTGATCACAGATGCATTTGACCTGCAGTTAAACTCTTAGGCTGGATCAAGTGACGTTCCCATTGATACCTAAAGAAAGAGATAAGTAGTACTGAGACAAATAAAAGCCTGTGTATAGGAGTCCCAATCCCAATTTATTTCCACTAATGCAATTCTTGCTGGTCAGTTTTCCAATTAAATCATAGCAAATGCATCAAAATCCATGACAGAGGGGGGCCATTTACGAAAGGCAAATCCACTTTGCACTACATGCGCAAAGTGCACTTTGAAGTGCAGTTGCTGTAGATCCGTGGGAGACATGCAAGGAAAATAAAAAAAATAAAAACAGCATTTTAGCTTGCACATGATTGGATAATAAAAACCACAAAGCTTCCCCTCATTTCAGATCTACCCCTCAGATTTACAGCGACTGCACTTCCAAGTGCCAATTTAGTGCAATTTCAAGTGCACTTGGCACTTGTAGTGCAAAGTGGATTTGCCTTTCGTAAATAACCCCCCCACAGTGTTAAAATTGTGCAAATACACACAGACATGTATTTAGATGAAAAAGCATTGGGGAAAGGTAAATCAGTATGAATGGGCACTTGTTTTGGGGTACTAGGGGATCATTTAAACTGTGTTAGGAAATACTGTATGGCAGGGTTTGACAAATTTGCTTGGAATCTAGGAGCCAGCTTAAAAAGTTAGGAGCCAGAAAACGCGTCCCGACGAGCTTGCGCGCAGAAGCGAACACATACGTGAGTAGCGCCCGCATATGTAAACGGTATTCAAACCACACGTGAGGTATCGCCGCGATCATTAGAGCGAGAGCAATAATTCTAGCACTAGACCTCCTCTAACTCAAAACATGCAACCTGTAGATTCTTTTTTAAACGTCACCTATGGAGATTTTAAAGGGTAAAAGTTTGTCGCCATTCCACGAATGGACGCAATTTTAAAGCGTGACATGTTGGGTATCAATTTACTCTGCGTAACATTATCTTTCACAATAAAAAAAAAAAAAATTGGGATAACTTTACTGTTGTCTTATTTTTTAATGAAAGTGTATTTTTTCCCAAAAAAAGTGCGCTTGTATGACCGCTGCGCAAATACGGCGTGACAGAAAGTATTGCAACGATCACCATTTTATTCTCTAGGGTGTTAGAATAAAATATATATATATATATATATAATATTTGGGGGTTCTACTTAGAGGGAAGGAGATGGCAGTGAAAATGGTGATGGCAGTGAAAATGGTGAAAGATTGCACATTAGAACAGCTGTTTAACTTGTAATGCCAACGGCCACCACCAGATGGCGCCAGCTCACAGAAGGAAAAGCTTGGGACTTCACAAGGCCGCGGCCTTAATTACCGGGCGTAGCGGGCCCGCCGCTCAATGTGGGGGCGCACGGAGACACAGGATCCTGTGCCTCCATACGCCCCCACCTCCCCCGCTGCGCAATCGCGGCGGCCGGTAATTGAGGATGCAGCTTTGCAGCCTTGTAGGCCGCAAAGCCGCGGCCTCAATTACCAGCCGCCGTGGGCGCCAGGTCACAATTTCTTGTTGCAATTGCCACCTGGATTTCGTCGACTCCTGCTGTATGGGTTATGTGAATTTTCATGTGAATTTTCATCTTTTTTGTTTTAAATCATTCTAAACCATATTGTAATTATTTCCTGTCTTTTGGGAAACCACGGTTAAAAACATAATATCCAATACATTATAAAGCTGGAAATACATTTTTGATTGTGCATTTCTGCATGTAAACTGCAGGCATAAAACTCTGGCGTGCCATCCCTCACCTACAAAATAAGGGATATTAACAAAAACCGGCACATTAAAAAAATTGCACCAATTTCTAGATTAACACATTTTGCTTCATGCAATAAATCAAGTGGTACATCCCAATTAATTGCATGGTGGTGCTTGAGTTTCAAGTGCGCCTACTTCAATTTTGCTGTGATCAGAGATAATCTTTTGCCGCAATCATCCTAAAGACGGATTGTAGATGTGTCCGATATAGCAGGGACTGGGCGGATTTCGATCTGTGTGTGGCTGTCCCGGTTTATCAGTGTATTCCAACAGTGGACAGTCAGAATATAATGTCCCAGCAGGGGGAATCCTCCACCCAGCTCGCTTTGTGCATGGGGGAATCTGTGCCCGCCGGCTGGATAAAGGAGGAAGAAGGAAAAAACAAACACACCACACCAGTTTTATACCCAGCCTAAAGTTTCTCCTTCCTACATTGCTGGTCATTGAGACATCTCTCTCTCTTCTTCCCTTGCTGAAGTGCCAATCATCTGTCCACCCCTCCTCACTATAGCATTTACACCACTTGGTGACCATTTTTTCAATGGGTTTTAAATTAGAACATTGGCAAAAGTGCCTAATACTTCTGGCACACGTGATCAGACACTTATGGCATATTTATGGCGTGGCTGATACACCACCGCATATCACTATTATACAAGTGCTCATTTGAAGGGTTACTAAACCCAGAACCTGGCAATCTCATGCTCAGTTAAAACATTAATGAAAATGTCACAAAAATCACACAAATATCAAAAACACAGACTACAGAGAAAGAAAAAACACAACACACACACTTACCAAAATCTGAGACGGAGGCATAGGACAGATACATATACAGTAAAGAGCCAGACAGGGTAGAACAGCAGGAAACCACAGTGGTGTCAGCCTGGATCAGGCTTTACCCAAACAGTGTGGATGTCTTCTCACACCTTAGTCATCGGCTTGGTAGGCGTCTGCTAATGACTCTAAATAAGCAACAGACTCCTCTGCCCCAAAAGGTCCAGCAGCATCAATGGTAACTGTAAGGGGTTAAGCCAGGGCTCGACAAATCCTGGGCACCAGGTCGCCATGGCGACTAGAAATAGGGTCCTGGTGACTTGGCTTGAGCTGGCGCCATCTGGTGGTGAGCCGTTGGTATTACAAGTTATTACCACCAGATGTGTAAGCTGGCGCCATCTGGTGGTGGCCGTTGGTATTACAAGTTAAGCATTACAAGTTAAACAGCAATTCTAATGTAATTTTTCACTATTTTCACTGCCATCTTCTTCCCTCCAATTAGAACTCCCAAACATTATATATATTTTTTATCCTAACACCCTAGAGAATAAAATGGCGATCGTTGCAATACTTTGTCATGCCGTATTTGCGCAGCGGTCTTACAAGCGCACTTTTTTGGGAAAAAAAATTACACTTTTGTTAATTAAAAAATAAAACAGTAATGTTATCCCCATTTTTTTTTAATATTATGAAAGATAATGTTACGCCGAGTAAATTCATACCCAACATGTCACGCTTCAAAATTGCGTCCGCTCGTGGAATGCCGACAAACTTTTACCCTTTAAAATCTTCATAGGAGACGTTTAAAAAAATCTACAGGTTGCATGTTTTGAGTTACAGAGGAGGTCTAGGGCTAGAATTATTGCTCTCGCTCTACCAATCGCGGTGATACCTCACATGTGTGGTTTGAACACCGTTTACATATGCGGGCGCTGCTCACGTATGAGTTTGCTTCTGCGCGCAAGCTCGTCGGGACGGGGCGCGTTTTCTGGCTCCTAACTTTTTTAGCTGGCTCCTAGATTCCAACCAAATTTGTCAAACCCTGGGTTAAGGTTCTGAAGCTAGGGTGCTTCCTTAACTGTTACATATGATGTAAGGTGTTAAGAAGTTTCAGAGTGAATATTATTTCTTTCTTTGTAGTAGAATTCTAAGATGGCCTTGCATACATATAATTGCTTGTTAATTCTTATCTCTGAACAAAACATTACACATGTAACATTCTTTAATAATTGGGAAAAATGTATCTTCCCTTATTTTCACAGGTGTCCTTAGTAATTGTTAAAACTAATTAACTTTGTACACTCTTAGGCTTCATTTCCACTGGCGTTTTTACAGCCACTTTTCTGAGCGTTTTTTACAGCTTAAAAACGCCTGTCCATGTTTATTTTGTAAAAAAAAAAAAAAATTTATTTGTGAGCTGCAGCTTTAAAAATGCCGCGGTCGCGTTTTTTGCGCGTTTAACGTCTGGCGTTTTTACAGCTCTACTCTGGAGCTTCAGAACGCCCTGGTCCTGCGTTTTTTTCACAGCTCAAAAACGCCTATGCCATTTGCAGCTCAAAAACGTCTACGTGGGCATGATGCCATAGAATAACATGGACAGGCGTTTTTAAGCTGTAAAAAACGCTCAGAAAAGTGGCTGTAAAAACGCCAGTGGAAATGAAGCCTTATCTGTAACTTCAACTATGTCCTACTTTACTCCCCCCCCCCCCCCCCCCCAATTAGTCCATGCAGGTGCCTCGCTTAATGAATAGAAAAATCTCTATTAGCCAATCACATATTGTTTAGATAATACGGCCCTTCCCCTTTTTTGTAATGCATATATTGTCATGATGTTATCACTAAAGCCAGAGATGATTTCAGCTACATTGCGTGTGTGTCTTATTTTCCTGTAACTGAGATCTCTCTCATGGGTGATCACCCGGACTAAACACACTGAGACTGCCCAAGGACAACCAGCGCCAGCCTGCAACCCCCACAGTGACCAGATATAATCTGTGTGCCCTTAATGTGGAAGGTACAGTAAGAGAACAGGCAAGGTAGTAAGTAATGGCAGGAAACCACCCATCACAGGCGATACACAGCAGTGTGGACCTCCGCTCACACCTTAAGCCTCAAACTTTAAGGCCCCTTTCACACTTGTACGACTTTAAAGTCGTGCGACTTTGCCGCGATTTCGCATCCGTGCTTTTACACCATTTTGGATCAGTACTACTTTGGCATTAACCAATGAAAACATACATGGTGTGAGGTAGTTCCTTTTCCTGCCATAGTTGTTTCCAGTTCCTGTTTGCTTCCTGGTTGTGGTGTGGTGTGTTGTGACAGAAAATGATTTCTACTCAATATATTGCCACAGCAATTGTCATTGCTGCTGCAGCAGTACATGAGGAAGAAGAAGAGAAGCGGAGGACAAGGACATATTTTGGGCTGTTTGGAGCACATTGTTCCTGAGGGAATAACCAGGAAGTGAAGGTGTGCTAGAAAATGTGCTTGGGAGGGGCTACCATGTTGAAAGGATTGGGTGGAACAAGGGTCAAAAAGTTGCTTGTGCTTACAAAGTCGTACTGAAATTGTGTCTATATTATTCCGGTACGATTTGCATGCTACTTAAGGGTTCAACATTGAGGTCTATGGACATTGACTCACATGGAAGTTGGAACAAAGTAGTGCAGGGACTACTTTGAAGTCGGCATGACTTAGTCGTGCCAATATGAATGGAAGTCATTGAAAATCATGGAGAATGACTTCATGCGATTTTGCAGTCCAAAATCGTGGGACAAGTCGTAGAAGTGTGAAAGGGGACCAACTGTGACTGCTGGTGAGCCACTCACACTTGCCTGTTTTTACTGTACCTTCCCCATTAAGGGCACAGTGACACACAGATTATATCTGGACACCATTGATGCCGCTGGCCCTTTGGGGGCAGAGGAGTCTGTAGCTTATCATTTAGAGTCATTAGCAGATATCTACACCAAGCCGATGACTCAAGGTGTGAGCAGACATCCACACTGTTTGGGTAAAGCCTGATCCAGGCTGACACCACGGTGGTTTTCTGCTATTCCACCCTGTCTGGCTCTTTACTGTACATTTATCTGTCATATGCCTCCGTCTCAGATTTTGGTAAGCATGCAAGGAGTGGGTGCTTTAAGTGACAACGTTGTCTTAGTTTTTTTTTTTACTTTCTGTGTAGTCTGTGTTTTTGATATATTTGTGCGATTGTGACATTTTCATTGATTAAAAGTTAATTACTGAGGGTGAGTCTGCGGATGCCTCATTCGCTTCATTTGGGGCTCTCCCCACTTTTTTGTGCCAAGATTTACAGTGTTCAGCAGTTGAGGGGAATAGCACCACAAGTCTTCGGTGAGACAGCACCCCTACTGTGTAGTTTTAGTACTGTACCACATTCAAGGACCTTCCCTCTTACTTTCTTTACTGCATTTACAGTTTCTAGAAGTTTCTTTACTGCATATACAGACCGGTTTTACTGTTGTGGTTTACCAACACTTTAAGGCAGGAGAAAAGCACAATACTTATCACAACATTTTCCAAAATATTCCTTTGAGCAATACTTGTTAATCCCCCTAATGACTAGTGAAGACACCCATGGGCGATAGCAAAGTGCATGGTATCCGTTGAGAAACCTCACCCCAAACATTGTGTGCAGCTGGCTCTGTTCAGGGTAGACAAAAATGTCCACAGAATGTTAGAGGAACTTTAGAGATGCTTCATTCACCAAAGACAGATTTAGAACTGTGCAAACTGCAATGCAAAGCTTTAGGCAAACTCCCACAGATAACCGAGAACTAATAAGTTCAATAAACATTTTCACACTTTTGCTAAACAGTAACTGCTGGATGCAAAGTAAAAGAAAACCAGGGATACCAGAGGAGCACATGTTACCCAAAGAAACGGGATCTTTGTCTGAAAATAAAAACAACGAACGCATTGCAGTTTAAGACATCCCTATAGAAAATCCACAAGCATCCCGAATCTGCATTGAAAAAAAATGCCTTCAGCAAGCTGTGTTTAATAGCTTTTAAAAAAGCCAGCTGGTTCAACAGATGCAAGGAGTGCGTGAAAATATGAAAGCACAACTGCGGCTTGCTGTGAAACATCACAACACACCCCGATACTTCACATCTAAATTTAGGCACTAGGCAAAAGGAGAACAAAAAAAAGTCTGAAATCAGAAAGCTGCCTATCTAATAATGCATAACTCAGGGTATAAGAAAGAAACATCCTTGCAGTGGTGCCCCCCACCCCCCTCATACTACAAGGGTAAAATGCTTAACCACTTCAGATCCGCGCTATAGTAAAAATACGTCTGCAGCGCGGACCTGAAGTGCCAAGTGGCCGTTTTTAAACGGCCTGTCGTTTCTCTGCTGGAAGCGCGTCCTCGCGAGCGCGCTTCTGCAGAAAACTGTGTTGGCCGTGTCCCTCGGACACAGCCAATCACAGATCGTGCTGAATGGCCAATCACAGCGGCCATTCAGCATTCGATCTAGCCGTCCAATGAGAGATGATCTCGAATGTAAACAAATGAGATCATCTCTCATCGCCGGCTTTCTCTCCTTACACACAGACCGCGTGTGAGGAGAGAAAGCCTTTTACAGTGCATCCATCGTTACAGTAAAAAAAAAAAAACAGTGAGTGACACAAAACACTACCCACAGTCCCTGCCAGTGCCACCCTCCAGTGCCACCCTCCAGTGCCATCAGCCAGTGCATTTATCAGAGCCACCTGCCCCTGCCATCAGTGCCACCTGCCCCTGCCATCAGTGCCACCTGCCCCTGCCATCAGTGCCACCTGCCCCTGCCATCAGTGCCACCTGCCCCTGCCATCAGTGCCACCTGCCAAAAGTGCAATCTGCCAAGAGTGCAATCTGCCAAGAGTGCAATCTGCCAAAAGTGCCACCTGCCCGTGCCACCTGCCCGTGCCACCTGCCCGTGCCATCAGTGCCGTCAGCCATCAGTGCCACCTGCCGCCAGTGCCACCTGCCCGTGCCACCTGCCCGTGCCATCAGTGCCGTCAGCCATCAGTGCCACCTGCCATCAGTGCCACCTGCCCGTGCCACCTGCCCGTGCCACCTGCCCGTGCCACCTGCCCGTGCCACCTGCCCGTGCCATCAGTGCCGTCAGCCATCAGTGCCACCTGCCATCAGTGCTACCTGCCATCAGTGCTACCTGCCATCAGTGCCATCTGCCATCTGCCCGTGCCACCTGCCAGTCCCATTTGCCGTCAGTGCCACCTGTCAGTGTCATCAGTGCCACGTGCCATCTTTTGTGATGGCTAAAAGATCTTTTTCACTTACGGAGGCATACGAAATTATTGCGGCCGACGAGAGCAACGGGGAGCCCTGCGATTCGGATTCCTCCGCAAGGTCAGACGCCGGATCTGATGTTGACTATGAGCCGATAGTTAGCAGTGAAGAGGAAGAGGAGGAAGAGGAGGAAGAGGGGGAAGATGAGGAAGAGGGGGAAGATGGGGAAGAGGAGGAAGAGGAGGAAGAAGAGGAAGAAGAGGAAGAAGAGGAAGAAGAGGAGGAAGAGGGTCCGCCCGCCAGACGAAGGCGTATTGCTAAGGAGGCAGTGCCATCCACCAGCACTGCTGTGCCATCCACCAGCACTGCTGTGCCATCCACCAGAACCGCAACACCTCGTCAAGCAAGGTCACGTACCAGTAGGTCCCATGCCAGCCTTCCCTATTCCCTTCAGTACCCCTTGTGGCTTCCTCCTAATTCAGGAGAAGCCAACATTCCCCCTTTCACGGCCCAGCCAGGAGTCCAAGTGGACACAGAAAATTTTGCCCCAATAGATTTTTTCAGTTTAATTTTTACTGAGGACTTGCTTTCCTCAATTGTTTCCCAGTCCAATCTCTATGCCCAACAATTTATTTCCAGTCACCCCACATCCTATTATGCCCGTCCCTTCCAATGGAGACCCCTTACAGTGGAAGAGTTTAAAAAATTTTTGGGCCTCGTATTCTGTATGGGACTAAACCACAAAAACGAAGTACGTTCATATTGGTCAAAACGCCCCATATACCACATGCCCGTCTTTTCCTCAAAAATGCCCAGGTCCAGATATCAAATGATCATGCGATTCCTACACTATAGTGACAATACCCAGTGCCCTCCCCGAGATGACCCAAATTTTGATAAACTTTATAAGATTCGGCCACTACTAGATTATTTTTCCCAAATTTTCCCCCAGTTGTTTACCCCGGACCAAAACATCTGTGTTGACGAGTCACTTGTCAAATTTTCTGGCAGGCTCGGCATAAAGCAATTTATGCCCTCCAAAAGGGCCCGCTATGGAGTGAAGCTCTACAAATTATGTGACCGTGCCACCGGATATACCTATGCCTTCAACATATATGAAAGGACAGCCAGCTACACCCCCCTAATTGCCCAGACTACATAGGAACCAGCGGGAAAATTGTTTGGCAACTCCTAAACCCGCTCATGGAGAAAGGCTACCACTTGTATGTGGACAATTTCTACACAAGTTTGCCCCTTTTCCGAAACTTGTATAGAAAGAAGACACCCGCATGCGGCACCGTACGGTCGAACCGGAAGGGCTTTCCTCAAAGCCTCGTCACCAAGAAGCTAAGAAAAGGGGAGACGGCGAGTGCACGCAATGAGGAAGTTCTGGCCGTGAAATGGAGGGACAAAAGGGATGTGTACGTGCTTTCTACCATCCACAACAATACATGCGTTACCATCAGAAGGAGGAATGGGCAAATCCAGAAACCTAAATGTATCCACGAATACAATAAGTTCATGGGGGGTGTCGATTTCAATGATCAAATGATCGAGCCCTACCTTTCCACAAGACGATCATACCAGTGGTATAAAAAAGTTTCAATTTACTTATTCAATTTGGCCATATACAACACGTACGTATTATATCGAAAATCCACTCCAAGACCCAAATCCTACCTTTACTTCCAGGAGGAAATCACCACTGCCCTTTTATACACCAGCAACCCACCAGCAACCATTCGATCCGATGTGGTAAGCCGACTCTACGAGCGCCACTTCCCAGATAAAATCCCTCCCGGACCAACAGGCCGAAATTCCCAAAAAAAATGCCGGGTGTGCTCCAAAGATGGAGTGAGAAGAGACACCCGTTTTTATTGTGCCCAATGCCCTTCCCAACCAGGCCTCTGCATAGACGGCTGTTTCCGCCGTTATCATTCCTTACTAAATTATTAGTCACTTCCTGCCATTTACCTTTACACCCCTTATGCCTCTGCTTGCTCTGTATTTGACCCTGGCTTGTTATTTGACCACGATTCTGCCTACCGATTTTGTTTATACCTCTGCCTGATATGGAACTGACCCTGGACTGTTATTTGACCACGCTTTTGCCTACCGATTCTGTTTATACCTCTGCCTGATATGGAACTGACCCTGGACTGTTATTTGACCACGCTTATGCCTACCGATTCTGTTTATACCTCTGCCTGATCTGGAACTGACCCTGGACCGTTTGACCATTCTTTTTGCCTGCCTCTTGGACTGATCTTTTACCCTGCCAGTGGACTAGTGGGATTCAAAGCACAGGGGTCTCACATGTGAGGGGCTCCAGAATTGTTTTTCTGGATGAAGAAAACTATTGTTTTTGTTTTCTCATTCTAGATTAGGGTCTGGTTGCCCGGAGGCTTCAAAGAGATTTGGGTGGGAGAAGCCTCTACCCCTGTCCCCATTCTGTCCTGAACGAGGCCCTACTTCTGCCTGCTGCCTGTAGGACCTATGCCATCATGCCTGTTGCCTGGACAATTGCATTTTCTTTTGCTGACCAAGTCCCTGCCTGCTGCCTGGACCAGTGCTATCGTCCCGTGGACAACTGCGCTACTAAAACCACAGGTACATTTTTTGTTTACCCTTTGCTTAGCATAATGTATTTTGGTGTGTAATTCTTGTCATGTGTATGCTATGTGTCCCTAGAACACCAGTTGGTCTTCCTTGCATGTTGGGCCTCTGTATGTGGTCAGGCTGTGAAAAAGTCCCACACATGTGGTATCGCCATACTCAGGAGGAGCAGCAGAATGTATTTTGGGGTGTAATTTTTGCTATGTACAGGCTATGTGTTGGCAATATCTTATAAATGGACAACTTTGCGTAAAAAAAAATGCGTTTTCATTTTTTTCCCACATTTTCCAAAAACGTTTGGAAAAAAATGAATCGTTCAAAAGACTCATTATGCCTCATAGATTATACGTTGGGGTGTTAGCTTTCCAAAATGGGGTCACTTTGTGGGCATTTCCATTGTCCAGGTGCTCCAGGGCCTTCAAAAGTGTAATAGGTAGTCAACAAGTTAGATGTGTAATTTATGCTCCTAGAACACCTGATGGTGCTCCCTGCATATTGGGGCTCTGTATGTGGTCAGGCTGTAAAAAAGTCTCACACTTGTGGTATCGCCATACTCAGGAGGAGCAGCAGAATGTATTTTTGGGTGTCATTTGTGGTATACACATGCCATGTGAGAGAAATAACCTATTACAATGACAATTTTGTGAGGGGGGAAAAAAAAAAAAAAAAAAAATATTCATTTTGCAAAGAATTGTGGGAAAAAATTACAACATCAAAAACCTCATCATGCATCTTACTAAATACCTTGGAATGTCTACTTTCTAAAAAGGGGTCATTTGGGGGGTATTTGTACTTTCCTGGCGTGTTCAGGGCCCCAAGAAATGAGATAGGCACCGGTACAACAGGTGTGATATTTTTTTTATGATTTGCACCATAGCTTGTAGACTCTCTAACTTTCACAAAGAGCAAATAATATCCACTAATTTGGGTTATTTTTACCAAAGACATGTAGCAGTATAAATTGTGGCCAAAATTTATGAAGAAAAATTAATATTTTGCTAAATTTTATCGCATAAACTAAGAAAAATTCATTTTTTTTCCAAATTTTCCGCCTTTTTTCATTTATAGCGCAAAAAATAAAAAGTCCAGAGGTGATCAAATACCACCAAAAGAAAGCTCTGTTTGTATGAAAAAAAGGACAAAAAATTCATTTGGATACAATGTTGTATGACTGAGTAATTAACATTCAAAGTGTGAGAGTGCTGAAAGCTGAAAATTGCTCCGGGAACGAAGGTGGTTTAAGTGCCCAGTAAGCAAGTGGTTAAAAGCGGAGTTCCAGGCTTTTTATGTTTATTACAAGTCAGCCGCTACAAAAAGTGTAGCTGCTGACCTTTAACACACACTTACCTGTTCCACTGTCCAGCGATGCGCCCGCATTGAGCGTCGCCCCTCTCCGCCGGCACCACCATTGACACTCTGGGCACCCGGCCGTGACAGCTTTCAGCTTCTCGGCCAGCTACGCACTGCGCGAGTCGCGCTGCACTCTTGGAGTGGACAGGTGATCTTCTGGGACCTGTCACGTGTCCCAGAAGATCACCTAGAGGGGGGGCTGCCTAGGTGGAGTGGCCTAGGCGGCCAGTAGGAAGAAAGAGGAAGTGAGACAGGAAGTCCCACTCCAAAACAAAGCCCCCACATCCCCCCCCCAAAAAAATTACATGCCAAATGTGGCATGTAAGGGGGGCGAGGAGTGCTTAAAGCGGAAGTCCCACTTTTGGGTGGAACTTGGAATAGGTTACTGTAATACTTACCCTATTCCTTGCTCCAGCAGATTCCTCTCC
Organism: Rana temporaria; assembly: GCF_905171775.1. Lineage (NCBI taxonomy): Eukaryota > Metazoa > Chordata > Amphibia > Anura > Ranidae > Rana > Rana temporaria. The sequence goes on from NC_053495.1 coordinate 149,615,922, forward strand.
AAGTGGCGGTTCACACCAAACGCAGTGCAGGAAACGCAAATTCCATGCATGTTTCCCGCACTGTGTTCAAAACACACTGGGTGTGTGATCCTCTGTGGACGACAATGGATTTGAAAGAACACCCCAAGTGCAGATTGCAAATTCAGTGCATTTGCCTGTGAAGTGTCATATTCTGCTCCCTATCTCAGAATGCTCCGGAAGTCTCGTGGCGGCGCAATGCGTTCCGAGGGAGAGGGAGAGGGAGAGGGAGAGGGAGAGAGAGAGGGAGAGAGAGAGAGACCCCCATTCACAGCGAGATAGAGATAGTGAGATACATTCAGAGCAAGAGAGGGATCGTCTACATATATTATAGATAACGGAAGTAATGCACATAGGGCAGGTAATCCCCTCCCTCAGCCCCGCTTCTCTCTCAGTATCTCTCTATCTGTATCCCTCTCTCGCTCTGAATGTATGTACGTATCTCTATATGTCTACTTCTCTGTCGCTCTGAATGGGTCTCTCTCTCTGTCCCCCCCGCTCCGTGTATGGTAATACGTCACTTCCGTGACAAATTGTGATGGTTCACTGAAGGGTAGTGTCGTGAATACCCTGGAACGCATCGCATTTGAACGCATTGCGCATGCGCAGTTCGCCACCACGTGACTTAGGCAGCATTCTGTGATAGGGAGCAAACGGTGACACTACACCTGCACTGGATCACAGTATAGTAGTACCATGCGATCTGGTTGCAGCACGTTTTTAAAATGAGTGCCAGCACTACTTTTGGTGTGATCCAGTGCAATTTCAATCCATTTAAATAAATGTGCAACATGGGTCTGGGTGCTATTCATTCTTAACACCCCAAACTCAGTGCGATTTTTCTGCGATTTGTGGTCAAGCAAGCCGAAATACATAGGGGGAAAAAAAAGTACAAAGCTTGGTCACCCAAAAAGGTGCAGGAGCTTCTTTGTCATATTTGTGTTGCATTAGGCAGCCCTATGCCCGAAAACGCAAGGGAAAAAAAAAAAACACAACAAGGGGGGTGGTGTGGGGGTGTTGAGGGAAATTGTTTGCTTCCACTACAAAGTATAAATGGGGCATAAGGAGACCATAGATGGATCGAAATTCAGCCGGTTCAGCAAGGACTGGATGCATTTTTATCCATGTGTGACCACTGCAGTTAAACATAAGTAGATCTACTGATCGACTTTTCAACCGCCTTGTAGGAAGGGGTTAATCCTGTGCATTGTGTAAAAAGTCTGTTTGATCCTGTCTTCAGTCCTCCCTTCTTCCACGGTCCCAAATCTACGTCCTGATAGTACAGAGCCCTAGGAGGCACTCTGCACATGCCCAGTTTGGAGAGTATTGCTAGAGTTTTTTTTTTCTAGGAGGGTGCATGTGATCGGCATGGCCAATCAGCACTGTCCAAACAGAGGATTAGAGGCCATGCAACCTCATAGGACAGTCAGAGGAGAATGAAAACTTCTCCTACAAGCTTTAAACAGTGCTCAGCCAGACACTGATAGAAGTCACAAGACTGCTGACGAGAAAGGTATTTAGCCATTTATATTTACTAAAATAATTCTCCTATTTTCTGCCGGGTGGACAGGACGCAAAGCCATGCCACGCCCCGCCCCCTGTCAGAACACTCTGATCATTACTCTGCCATGGGCTGAGAGCACTGATTGGGATTTGGTCAGCTGCTGGCTTTCCAGCTTGGGACGTCTGACAGAAGCCGGCAGAACAGCCAACTGTTGTCAGACAAACACGGAATGAAAGTATTTTTTACCACCTGTTGTCTCCCAACATTCGGCCTCTGTGTATGCAGCTTACCATGCACTGTGCATCCCGAACAAAAAAAACAAAAAAAGTAGAAAAGGCGAAGTTCAGGAGCTCACGGAAGACTTAACAAGGAGGCAGAAAAACGCAGTAAAGAAACGCTAAAAAAAAAAAAAGAGAGAAGGATTACAGGACCATTAAAGTAGTGGATGTGTATGCATTATTTTTGGGGGAATTAGGATATTAAGGCTACTTTCACACTGCCAGCGCAGGGGAGTCAGCGATAAAGTACCGCCATTTTTAGTGGCGCTTTGCCATTGTTTTTGTTGCGCTATCCGACTGCTAGCGGGGGACGCTTTTAACCCCTGCTAGCAGATGAAAAAGGGTTAAATCGCCGCTGCCCATTGATTTAAATGGGAAGGGGCTCTGTAGGAGTGGTGTATACACCGCTCCTACAGTGCCTCGAACATGCGGCTAGCGAGACTTTACCATCCTGCCAGCGCACCACTCCAGTGTGAGTGCCCTCGGGCTTTCACACTGGAGTGAAAAGGAGAGGCTCTTTCAGGGCGCTTGGCAGGCAATATAGCGCCTGCAAAGCACTTCAGTGTGAAATCAGCCTTACCATCACGTTAAACAAATGCTTGTTAACACTTTAACAAGCATTGGGGTTTTTATTCCCCCATCCAAGAGTTGGGCTTTGGCACAAGGCAGTGCAGACTTTATACAACCAAACTGCATTTACAATAACCGCTTGCCCAAAATAGTTGCTTAATTATGCTTTTTATTTTGAGGCACAGCATTTATTTAAAAATGTCTCTTATGTCTGTTTTAGGAATATAACCAGACTAGAAAAGGTCAAGGTGAAAAATCTTAAACCGTGAGGGTATATTACCTGAGGCTTTAGAGGTTAATTGGATCCGCATGAAATGACATTTGAAATCATTAGAGAGCCGAGCAGTAAAGGTCAGCAACATAAATTTTGATTTGGTACAAGTGTTGTAAGTATCATTGCTGCAAACTGAAAAGAATGAGGAAAGCAGAATATACAGTACAACCCGACATGGTTAGGACTAGACATGCTCTACATCGGAAGTTGAATCCACAATTATTATACATAAAACAATGCTTAATTCACGTCACTACTGATCCGCAGTACTGATAGTAAAAACAGGATTTAGCTAAAAACTGGTTTTATGGTGTGCGATTAAAAAAAAAAAAATTAATAATAATAATAATAATAATAATAATATTGGGGTGGGTGGGGGGAATAGTACCTGCTTAAAGCGGAGGTTCGTCCGTTTCTTTTTTTTTTTTTTAAAGCCAGCAGCTACAAATACGGCAGCTGCTGACTTTAAAAAAAATGGACACTTACCTGTCCAGCACAACTGCAATGTCAGCAGCCGAGGCTGAGCAAGCGCTCGGTCCTCAGCTGCTTCCGCCGCCATCCTCTGTGAGGGAATCAGGAAGTGAAGCCTTGTGGCTTCACTGCACGATTCCCTACTACGCATGCGCGAGGATCGCGGGAGTAGGCGTTTCCAAGCTGAGCCGCAATGTAATCTGGGCGTTCGCCCAAATGATTGATATCTATTAGAAAATGTTCCCCCTGCCGGATAAGGCCCCGCCCCCCATATTGTGTAGGCGCGTCACGGAGTTTCCGAAAGGAGCCAAACATGTAAAGGGGCGAGTTGGCTCTACACGGCGCCTGCACACAGACTAAAAGCCATGTAGAGCTGACTGCGCAGGCGCCGTACAGAGCCGACTCGCAGCTTTACCTGTTCGGCTCCTTTCGAAAAATCTGACGCGCCTACACAATACGGGGGGCGGGGCCTTATCCGCAGGGGGGAACATTTTCTGATAGACATCAATCATCTGGGCGAACACCCAGATTACATTGCGGCTTAGCTTGGAAACGCCTACGCCCGCAGGAGAAGTACCGGAAGCCGGATTGCAAATATAGATTATAAGGTATGTACAGCCTAAAAAAAAATAATTAAAAAAGTGCCGACTGTACATGCTGGTAGTATAAAGAATTTGGTCTTATATAAAATGTTATTTGGGGGAACCTCCGCTTTAAACAGTCCCAATTTGCTGAAAAAAAAGGTGCTGGTGCTCAATAGTAAATCCGTGTTCCAAGGTGCTCAGACTGGGTGCCCCACATAGTTGGTCAACTCCTAGGGGTGAGTGTACATCTATCTCTAGTATGGTCATACAGGCATGTGGGGGGACCCCTGGAGAGATCTGTACTGGCGCCTCTTGCAGCAAGTTGCCTCATAAAAAGGTGAATATAAATAAAGGAAAAGAATCCTCATTGCACAATGCCTTTGAAAAATGCATTAATAAACCCAGTTACATGTAATGGTGCCCAATATCATGGCACCCAGCGTGTTTAGCAGGCGATTGATTGGGAAATCAGCCCACAAATGGTTGTGTACCGCTGTCCGGTTCAAATGCCAAGGGTTAGCATGGGTGGAAGTGTGTCACAGTGACGCGTTTCTGCCAATGGGCAATCAGGAGCTTCCAGATGGCCCATTGACTGGCTAAAATGCGTTGAGGCAATATTGCGTCATTGCGACACACTTCTGCCCATGCTATCCCTTGGAATTGGAGCTGGACCATGAACAGCGGTATACAACCACTTGTGGGCCGATTTCCTAAATAATCACCTGTTACACATAAGCCGGGTACCAGAATATTGGGCACCATTGCATGCGAGTGTCATTTTTAACTGGTTTTATAAATACATTAAACAGCATTGTGAGGATCCTTTTCTATTCCCATTCACCTTTATTAGGCAACTTACTGCAAGAGGCGCCAGTACAGATCTCTCCAGGGGTCTCCCCACATGTCTGAATGACCATACTAGAGATAGTTGGTCAACTCCTAGGAGGTGAGAGTACATCTATGTGAGGGAACTCAGTCTGAGCACCTTGGAATGTGGATTTAGTATTGAGCAAAAGCACTTTTTTTTTTTAAATCACCAAATTGGGACGGTTTAAGATTTGCATAAATTGTTTACACCTAGCTTTATTTTTTAATGCAGCACATTAGCCCCTTCTTTCTCTCCACTCGACTTATCTAAATTGCACTTATTTTGAGAATACAGGGAGAAAGCAAAAAAAAAAAAAAAAAAAAATTAAAATTTATGCCAAAACTCTTTAATAGGAATTTCACCTTCACTTGAAAGGAAAAAGAAGGTCATTAAGCAAACCATCCACATCACATGAAAAAAAGAACTGCTGTACAGGCAAGTGTTCAATTTCTCGCATTTACTACAAACAAAATGTCTGCAAGAAAAAAAAAAGTTTTTTGTTGTGATCAACTTTAGACAAAAATGACTGGCCCACTTGTAATTTGGATTCTGATTGTTTCAGAGTGGTGACACATTCCAGCCAGGACAAAAAAAATTCCATACTCAGAATCAAGCCAAAACACTTTGCTGATTCAATTAGTCAGCGCCAGTAAGAGACAAATCTTCATTTTGAAACATGCCATTGTTTAGGAGTGAACATAGTTTCAAAAGACGTACTTTTCCCAGAGAATGTTCTTTTGGTTAGAAAAAATAAATAAAAAAAATTCATCAGGAGTGCTTCAATCTCATATACAGCTACTCAATATTTATGGCCCCAAAATGCAGTGTTTCGTAGACGCACCCCAATTCTTAGCATGCTGATATTTGAGGACCCTCACAATAGGTTGCTCAATAAATCCTTGCTGAAGGAATTTGGGGAGGGGAAAACTTCCAGATGAGTTTGCCACAGCAACGTCATCCGGAAGTGGGAGCAGGTAGCTGTCAAAAACAGGTACCCACTCCCCAAATAAGTGGAGCATCCCCTTTTGGGTGGAGCTCCACTTTAACCACTTCCCGACCGGTCAATAGTCAATTGACGTCCAGGAAGTGGTTGTGAAATACTGACTTGACGTCCTGCAGGATTTCATGCCGGCGCGCAGCGATCGGTGATGCGGGGTGTCAGTCTGACACCCTGCATCTCCGATCTCGGTAAAGAGCCTCCAGCGGAGGCTCTTTACCACGTGATCAACTGTGTCCAACCACGGCTGATCACGATGAAAAAAGGAAGAGTCGTTGATCGGCTCTTCCTCACTCGTGTCTGACAGACGCGAGTAGAGGAGAGCCGATCGGCGAGTCTCCTGACGGGGGGTTCGCGCTGATTGTTTATCAGCGCAGCCCACCCTCGGATGCCAACACTGGACACCCAGGGAGTGCCTCCCGGTGCTCAATAGAGCAAAAAAAAAAAAAAAAAAAAAAAAACAATTGATGCCAATCAGTGCCCACAAATTGGCACTGACTGGCAACATGGGCACTGGCTGAAATGATGCCCAGCAATGCCATCAGTGCCACCCCTCAGTGCCCACCAGTGCCGCCTATGAGTGCCCACCAGTAAAGCATACCAGCGCCACCTATCAATGCCCATCGGTGCCGCCATATCAGTGCCCATAATTGAAGAAGAAAACTTACTTATTTACAAAAAAAATTAACAGAAAAAAAAAAAAAGTTTTTCCTTTCAAAAATGTCTTTTTTTTAGTTGTTGCGCAAAAAATTTAAATTGCAGAGGTGATCAAATACCACCAAAAGAAAGCTATTTGTGGGAACAAAATTATAAAAATTTCATTTGGGTACAGTGTAGCATGACCACGCAATTGTCATTCAAATTGCGACAGCGCTGAAAGCTGAAAATTGGCTTGGGCAGGAAGGTGCGCAAGTGCCTGGTATGGAAGTGGTTAAGCATTTAAAAATAGGACAAAAAATAAAAATAAATATCTTAGTATAGAAAAATAAATCTGTATTTAAAGGGGCTTTCCTTTTTTTTAAGTTTATTAAAAGTCAGCAGCTACAAAAAGTGTAGCTGCTGGCTTTTAATAAACTGACACTTACCTGCTCCACGGCTCCGGCGACGCGCCGGCCGGGGCTCCGCTCCTCGCCCCCCCTCGCCAGCCGGCGTCTTCATTCTTAGTGTGGGCACCCGGCAGTGACAGCTTTCGGCTTCACGGCCGGGCACCCACTGCGCATGCACGAGCGGCGCCATCCGATTGAACAGGCGCTCGCCTACAGGGAGGGGCTGTGAAAAGGCGATTAAGCTAATCGCCTTTTCAGCCCCTCGGCGGAAGGAGGAAGTGGGACAGGAAGTCCCCTTCTCCTGAAGCCCCCACTTCCCCCCCAAAAAAATTGCATGCCAAATGTGGCATGTAAGGGGGCGAGGAGTGGGTTAAGCGCAAGTTCAATTTTTAGGTGGAACTCCTCTTTAAGTCACACCAAGTTTTTAACACAGCGTTTCATTAAAGGAAGCCTGCTCCTATGCTTAACCTCCATATTGATGCATTATGTTGTGCTTTGGGCCATTAGTGTTTGTACACAATTCATACAATGCTTTACAAGCCACTTAAGGTGAATAAAAGCTTATCCGTGTTCTGGGATAGTCTTCTATAGAGTATAATTACAGCCTCAGGACAGGATTGCTGTACATGTAGTGGGCACAACTCCCAATCCAGAAAACAGATTCATGCTGGAATACTGCAGTACAGTCACAGTAGAAGCGAGAGGCTAGAAAACAAGCAGAAGGAAAAAATTCCAATACCAAGAGTCCATTTATTGTGCGACATAAGAGGTTTAACAACTGCAAATGGTGCCATGCCCCATCCATCATCTTAAAGTAGAACCCCCCCACACACACACACACACACACACACACACATACTTTGGATAGAATAAAAAAAGGATGGTTATAACCCATTCGTTTTTTTGTCTTGTGTCCCATTTGGGGGGGGGGGGGGGGGGGGGGGAATTCCCTTCACTTCCTGTACAATAGCCAAAACACAAAAGCGATAGGAAATGTCTGGTTGTCACCAGAACTAGTGCCCCCACTAAAGCTTTCCCCTCCAACACTGTTCTGGGGACACTTTAGAGATAGTGGCAGATAGTTGTAAGCTCTCCAATGGGAGCACAGACACCTGGTGCTCCAATCCCTCTACATTCTGCTCAGAGACACACACACACACACACACACACACTTTATATTGTACAGGCCAAGTTTACCTGAATGGAGAAAAAAATAAAAATAAAAAATAAAACACACCAGCCTGTGATCAGTAGATTGTGTTTGCAATGTCCCCAAATATGGGTGCGACATTCTAAAAAGGTGATCTTATCCTTTAACCACTTCCATACCGCGCAGGAACCCCTCGCCAATCCGGGTGGACGTCATATGACGTCCTGTGTTCCCGGCGATCTAGGGCGCGTGCGTGTGACCCGGCACGGGTGCCCGCGATTGCTGGTAATCACGGCAGGAGTGTGGATCTGTGTGTGTAAACACACAGATCCACCTCCTGTCAGAGGTGAGGAGACCGATGTGTGTTCCCAGTACAGAGGAACACACATCTGTCTCCTCCCCTTCAGAGTCCCCTTCCCCCTACAGTTAGAACACACCTTAGGGAACATATTAACCCCTTCAACGCCCCCTAGTGGTTAACCCCTTCCCTGCCAGTCACATTTAGTAATCAATGCATATTTATAGCATTAATCGCTGTATAAATGTGAATGGTCCCAAAAACGTGTCAAAAGTGTCCGATGTGTTCGCCGCAATGTCACGGTAAAAAAAAAAAAAAAAAAAAAAAAAATCGCAAAGCGCCGCCAATACTAGTAAAAAAAAAAAAAAGCCATAAATCTATCACCTATTTTGTAGACGCTATAACTTTTGCGCAAACCAATCAATATACGATTATTGCAGTTTTTTTTTTACCAAAAATATGTAGAAGAATACGCATCGGCCTAAACTGAGGGAAAAAAACTTTTTTTTTTAAATTGTGATATTAAATAAAGTGTTTTTTTTTTTTAAATTGTCTTTTGTTTATAGCGCAAAAAATAAAAACCGCAGAGATGATCAAATACCACCAAACGAAAGCTCTATTTGTGGGGGGGGAAAAACAAAGATTTAGTTTGGGTACAGTGTTGCATGACCACGCAATTGTCAATTTAAAGTGCAGCAGCGCTGAAAACAAAAAATTGGTCTGGGCAGGAAGGGGGTGAAAATGCCCTGTATGGAAGCGGTTAATACAGAGTTTTTCAAAAACATGGAGCAGATTTCAATCTTATTTATAAACAAACTAAGGGATAGAAGCACATTCCACACATCACTGGGTAGAGGAACGTTCAAAGTTAAAGGAGTTCTCCAAGCTAAAACTTTTAACCCCCGCTGTGCCCAGGCTGTAAAACTATACAAAATAAACTTTCACTTACCTGCCTACGATCCCCTGTTGTTCCGATATCGCCGTCCCGTTCTCCGGTCCCGGTCTCTTCCACTTCCTGCGGGTCGGTGACTCACAGTGCGCTCAGCCCATCAGCGGCCGCGACGGGACATTGCTGCGGCCGCTGATAGGCTGAGCACACTGTGAGTCACCGACCCGCAGGAAGTGGAAGAGACCGGGACCGGAGAACGGGACGGCGATATCGGAACAACAGGGGATCGTAGGCAGGTAAGTGAAAGTTTATTTTGTATAGTTTTACAGCCTGGGCACAGCGGGGGTTAAAAGTTTTAGCTTGGAGAACTCCTTTAAAAGCCTGTCTACAAGTTCCATTCAATGGCACACCGCGGTATGGCACATTCTTAAAAATCGGCTACATATGAAGCCATACAAATTGAAGTTACTGCAGGCATTGCATGCTGGTGATTATAACAGAATTTTCACATTTAGCTCCGCAATTCTGCAGAATATGGAGACATTTTTTGGAATAATTTTTTTGGGTGAATCAATGTTCCATCTCTCTGCGAAGGTTAATTGCTACAATGCTAGAATTTGGGAGAGTGAAAATCCTTGCATAGTTGAACATGAAAGAATCTGGAGTCCTATCTGGACATGCTACAAAATTGGTTGGTTCCCAAACTTAAAGAAGATTCAAATAACTTTCATGCAGGATAGTGCCCGCCTCACTTCCCATTGGAGGTCTGGCATCATCTGAACACCACCATTCCAGGACTATGGATTGGAGGAGTTTGACAACAAGGTCTTGTTCATGGTCTGTGGTCTCCTCAGTCACTAGACCTTACCCCCCTGTATTTATCTGTGGTGGTACATAAAAGAAAATATGTTTGCCTGCTACTGTTCAAGATCCAAGACATGGAATTGTTCAAGCTGTGAGTTCAATAACCAACAACCAGTTGTTTTCATGTGTGGCAAGAAATGGTCTACCGGTTTGAGGATAGTCATGCAACACATCGTTCTCATGTGGATTGCATGCAACCTCAAGGACTATAAACTATAAACCTTCCTCTAGCCAGCGATGTGCAGAATTGGCTCTATGCCTTTCAGTTTGTTAGAAATATAAAGCTGAAATCTGCTCTATCTTTCTGAATAACCCTGCATAATTCCTGCTGCCAACCACCAGCTTTATTTTACAGACATGTTTCCCAGAGAAGACCCATCAGGCCACAGGAAGGCGCCTACAGGTTTGACATGACTGCCCAAGAAAGGTGTTACAATGGGTGTCTGCTCAGAACATAAACAACCAAATCTGGACAAAACCCATCATGTAGGTTTATGGAATGATTGATTAAAATGATCTTCCATCTACAGTTGGCCCAATATGGTACAGCAGGGCTCGACAAATCCGGGGCGCCAGGTCGCCATGGCAACTAGAAATAGGGTCCTGGCAACTTGGCTTGGAAGGGGGGGGCAAAAAAAAAAAAAAACATTTTTTTTTTTGTGAGCTGGTGCAATCTGGTGGTGAGCCGTTGGTATTACAAGTTATTACCACCAGATGGGTAAGCTGGCGCCATCTGGTGGTGGCCGTTGGTATTACAAGTTAAACAGCAATTCTAATGTAATTTTTCACTATTTTCACTGCCATCTTCTTCCCTCTAATTAGAACCCCCAAACATTATATATATTTTTTATCCTAACACCCTAGAGAATAAAATTGCGATTGTTGCAATACTTTCTGTCAGGCCGTATTTGCGCAGCGGTCTTACAAGCGCACTTTTTTGGGAAAAAATTACACTTTTTTTAATTAAAAAAAATAAGACAACAGTAAAGTTATCCCCATTTTTTTAATATTATGAAAGATAATTACGCCGAGTAAATTGATACCCAACATGTCATGCTTCAAAATTATGTCCGCTCGTGGAATGGCGACAAACTTTTACCCTTTAAAATCTCCATAGGCGACGTTTAAAAAAATCTACAGGTTGCATGTTTTGAGTTACAGGTCTAGGGCTAGAATTATTGCTCTCGCTCTACCAATCGCGGAGATACCTCACATGTGTGGGTTGAACACCGTTTACATATGCGGGCACTACTCACGTATGTGTTCGCTTCTGCGCGCAAGCTCGTCGGGACGGGGCGCGTTTTCTGGCTCCTAACTTTTTTAGCTGGCTCCTAGATTCCAAGCAAATTTGTCAAACCCTGTGGTACAGCCAGTGGCAGCCGCAATCATTCCATCATTTGTTGGCAGCAGATGAGCTTAAAATGAAGTGTAAGTGACATGCACAGAATAATGGAGTAGAGTCATCTTCTAAAATCAGTTCACAGTCCATTGTTTTCCCGGCCTCATAAAAAAAACGTCGTCTTTCTGGCAACCTTCCACAGATTGGTGGCCAGTAACCGTATTAAATGGAGAAACAGATGAGCTCAGCAGAATTACACTTACTGAAGTCTATGCAAACAAAATTAATCCTAAAAATTACAGCAATAATATAGTGTGCTTAGGAGCTCAATTAGGTAATGCAAATATGACCATGTTTGATGCCAGAGTATATAGAGCACAGAATGACTGTCTGCTGCTGCTATAGCATTATGTGCTGTGACAGACATGCCATCAACAGTCCACACAGCAAATAGAGGTTTTTGTTTTGTCCCTTTTTTTAATTCCTGCTGCTGGACTATTTAGCAACAAAATATTCCCATAAGATTAACATACATGACATTTACCAGTAAAAGCCGCCACTGTGTAGACATTAAAAAAGGTCCAAAAACTGCTGCTGGGCACCACCATCTTGGAAGTGATATGAGCAGCCCCAGCAGTCATTCAAGTGACACTATAGTAGTCCCCTTCAAAAAATATTTTATCCCTCAAACTTGGGCATTGTGGCAACCCTCACCCAATATATAAAAAAAACTACAAATCATAACCCTCTCTCTGAAGGGAGTTTGTCAGCAACCAAACATAGGAAAGCAGACAGCAGGGTAGGTATACATAAATAAAAATAATTATTTTTTTATAAAATCAAATTTATTTTAATATAATGCTTTTGGAGTAAAAATGTATCTAGAGATAGGTTTTCTATTTAAGATGCATTAATAATTTAGTTTATTCCGCATGAAATGGAGCTTAGTTATGGAGCATGAAGCTGTATATTCTGCAAGATTTAAATTTTTGGTAAACTCATTCAATAAATCCAAGCTCTGCAAGCTGAGATAGCATGCAATGCATTCACACAATTTCACAGTAACCATGAGATGAAACAAAGTTTTAGGAACATTCCTTTACCCCACAGGCCGAATTTGGCCCTCCAGGCCATTTAATGTGGCCCTCGCACCTCTCCTGCAGCTGCAGGAGAGCTCCAGCCCTCCTCTGTTCCTCCTCCAGACCCTTACTTTCTGTTTTCAAGCAATGCATCCAGCTTCTTCCCAGCAGCAGTATAAAGAAAAGGGGTGTACACTGTGATGCAAGGGAGAGTGGGGGACTCAACTTCTGATAATGGGGTGGCTCTTGACATCCAATGTAAGGGGAGGGGATGCGCTGGACAACTAATCTTACAGATAAAACCGACCCTTTTGAGGGCAATTATTATGCTAATGCAGCCCACAATGAAATTGAGTTTGACACCGCTGCTTTATCCCATTGGTTTTGCAAATCTATATACACTACAAACTGTGATTGAATCGGTTCCAATATTGCTGTTTTACTAACCGGACAGCTTTTTTTTGGGCCTCTTGGCTGCTTCTCTGATTAAATTTCATATTCCCATACCAGGCCTATTCCGGCACTTCTCACCTTCATGTAAAAATCATACTTTTTTTTTTTGCTAGAAAATTTAGAACCCCCACACATATACTTTTTTTCTCAAGCAGACACCCTAGGGAATAAAATGGCAGTCATTGCAACTTTTTGACTACAAAGGGCTGTCACTGCCAACATCCTAGTAAAATTAAAAAAAACTCAATGACTCTGAATAAGTATGCAAATAAAGTCAGAAAAGCCAAAAATCTTTATCTGCATACAAGCCACAATGGCTCCTGCTAGTTTCCAGTGAAATGTATTGTAAGTGCATTATTAATAGAGTACCTCAATCTGTATTTTTATCAACTTCTTGCAATCCTCTGTACACCTAGGTGCCTGCAGCTACATCATCCAAGCACCATTAATAACGCAAGGATAGCTTACTTTAAAAAAGTCTTCTCTGTTCTGATTGTACCGACATGAAAGACCTCCTCTAAAGGCCACAGCCAGACAGCACTGGGATCATTCTATATAAAGAAGCACCAAGATAAACAAAAGACCGACTTCTACCAGCAAAGTGAAAGCCATTAAGCACTGTTGAATTTATGGAAAAGGATGACGTTCCATAGAAGGCAGTAAATGCCTTTTTATAGACACCAAACCAATAAAATAGCTAGGAAGCCTGACATAGGGAAGTAACTTACATTTGCAAAAATGCTTTTACTGTCATAACATACATATCTGAGCAGACAACATGAATCATTACTCTGCTACATTTTTACAGGACGTGAATTACAGACATATATAGTAACAATGTACCGGCAAAAGCATGCTCACTATGATTGTCAGCAGCATCACCCAACTGTCTCATACAAGGTTTGGTCTTGTTGCCATATATTATACTTTGCTAGATCCTAAAAAAAAAAAAAAAAAAGTTTTTATTATCTATCTATCTATCTATCTATCTATCTATCTATCTATCTATCTATCTATCTATCTATCTATCTATCTATCTATCTATCTATCTATCTATCTATCTATCTATCTATCTATCTATCTATCTATCTATCTACACACACACACACCAAGCGTATTACTGTACTGGCCTCTAAAGCTGGCTGCACAGGATAAGAAAATTGGGAAGACGATCATCTCAGTTTTCCTTGCTGTTTCACAGCAAGTTTTTTTTTTTTTGCCGTTTATTGTTTCTGATCATCTGCAGTCTTTCGTACCCTATTTTTGTTGTACGAAAACAGAACACATAAAAATCGTTCACACACACGAAAAAAAAAAAAATTAGTGGATGTTAAAAGTTGCGTGCGCACTCTCGTTCCTCGTACAAAATTTTTCTTTCAGTGTGTTGCCAGCTTTGAGCACAGGAAGAGTCCACAGCCATTTGTGACTATTCACGCAGCCAGCGATTACCTGGGTGATCATGTCTATATGCACACAAAGTGGGATTCATAATATCACTAAATGCCAGTGCCAATGCAAACTAAATCTTCTCAATGGATTACTACTGTCCGCAGTAACCTCTCACCAGCTTTAAACCTGCAATAAAACTTTAAACTAGACAGAGCATGTGGGACAAATACTTCACACACAGGACTAGATCCACTGAGTGGAATCATCAAGCCTACTAAAAAGGAAATGTCATACCTCATTTAGGCTTGACGACTTGTGTTATGCTGTCCTCTAGCACAACTTATGCACAAATATATCTAACCCCAAAATGTAATATACTGCAGTTTACTAGTCCTAGCAGCATTGCTTGCTGTCCTGAAAATGACATCCTGGGTGGCTACATCACTCTACTACCGTACAGAGGGAGCCATGGTTGTCACCGCAGGCTGCTCGCCAGATATGGACTACAATATAATATCTATAGGTGTTCATTCTATTATTACATGGGGAGGGGGTTGGGCAGGGCAATCGGTAGTTTACAGAAGATAGCTAGGAAGAAGATCTTCTCACATAAACAAGGACATTGCATTTCTATTTGGAGGTAGGCAGGTATTTTCTGTATTTGGAAAAACAAATAAAACAAATGCAGCCACCACAGCCAAGGACTGCAAGCTACAGTCTAGAACAAGTTTTGCCCCTGCGCTTATTTTATCCTTTAAAATGAACTTAGAATTAGTTACATTACGTTCAGATCATTAGCATGATTTTAGGATATCCTTGGTAAAGGTGCATTTATTAACCCTGACCCTAAATTAAAAGAAAAACCAAACCAAAACACACCACATTCCACTTATAATAGAATGGCATGCAGCACATCCAGCACGATAGAAGCCTTTGTGAGTACTGAGTGTCTATTCACTCACTGCTGCCTACAGTGGTTTCCCTGGAAAATACTGCCGACTCTGCATTTTTTAGCAGAAACTGACAAGACTCGGTTAGGTGCAGCTGAGAATCCACGGCTTGTGATTCTTAATTACATTTCATAAACACCTTCCAGGAACATGCTGAATACTGCAAGCATACTGCATACATTTTGCCAAGATGTAGATGATAACTTTTCATTTGTGAACACTGAACTTTTATTCAGCATTTCTAGAATGCATCCATCTACAGCCTGAGGTTCTGAGTCTGTGGCCTTAACCACAAGCACAGCCTGTGTTTTACCAGGGCATTGTTTTTGTACATGACACGTGCTGGTGACGCATTTTTAGAAGAAGATCTGGAATATTGCTTCTTTACAGATTATAAACAGTACTGTTATTGTGGATTCTGCCGTACATTTTGTGTTCCTCCAATAAACATGCAATGTAACCACACAGTGAACCCCTCTGAAATGCAAGAACTTTCTCTCTTTTTTTTTTAAATCAAACAAATTACATAAAAAGTAGACAAAAACTCTGTCAGGGCATAGTGATGAAATGATGGCGCTTGTGTCCACGCCTGATTCTTCCAACTGTCAGAGATATGTACATGAATCCATCAGAGCATGTCCCTGAGGCCGGAGTGTCCATACTTGATGGGTTTTGTAGTGGGGTGGGTGAAGCTCGATGGAGAACTGAGGGATTCATTGCCAATCAGTGGATCTATAGCCGATATTCAGTCCAACGGCTGCTTTCAAATCCGCTGTCAAGCAAAAGTAAGGTGGATCCGATTAGGAACCAGTCTGTTTGTCATCAGGTGCTGCAGCCATAGGGACTTGTTGCCCCATCAGGTATGCTTCCGCTATGAAGTTCTCTCTCACATATGGGAATTATATCTGTGTAATGACACCTCCTGGTCACCCCCCCCACCACCCCATTTAATATAGCCAATACGGCCAACATTCAGCTCATGTGTACAGATCCTTGTTTGACAGAAGCCGATCTCATGACTGGCTTCTGTGGAACAAGCATGGTGGAAGACCAGCAGGCGAGCGACATCCGATCAGCACTCTCTGCCAATGACAATGAGTGCTGACTGGTGTGTTCTGGTGTAGGGGTCCACCTGTCAACAAACATTACAGTGGGAAGATTGTTGTACTAAAATCGCACCATTAGTACAGGACCTGCTAGCAAGCGCCTCCATTTTTTTTCTCCCCCCATTCATGTGTACCAGGTTTTAGATTAGCATCAGGTTCCTAATGTGGCAGTAATAAGAATTACAAAAATTTGCCACATGCATTGGTAATGTTTCTGAAACAAATGCTTGCCTGAACTAGGCAAATGTAGTTCTAATAGAAAATAGTCAAATGCTTTATTGAATCCCCACCCCACCCCCCCATTTGCTTGGCCAGCTATGGTGTCAAGTGTGAAATTTTGGAGCCCGAGATAAAAGCCCAATGCCGATGGCAGGTACTGATACTTCCATACTTGGCGTTGCGCCTAGGTTTCACATTATAGGCTGTTAAAGAAAACTCCAGCCAAATATAAAAAATTAATAGTGCATTAAGAGATAAAAATCATATTTTAGCCTAGAGAGGAGCTTTAAATGGGATTGTCAAACCCTGAACGAATGCTATAGAAAGCAAACAACTAAGGCCCCATTCATACTTTGCGTAGTGGGAATGCGCTTTTTCTTTGCATAGTTCCACATTACAGCAGTGCTTATGCCAAATTATTACGTTGGTTTAAGAAAGGAATAGGGCAAAAAAAAATAAAAAACACACACACACACACACACACACACACACACACACGACATGGTATGCAAGGCACCCGCTTCAGAGTCATATAACAGATTATCAAAAAAATAGAAACTGAACGCAACTGTATGTACAGCTCACGCTTCATTATTGAATAATGGTGCATCCGATTATTGGATATGGATATTGTCTATCTAAAATTAGAAGCTGGTTCTGGCAAGCAAAAGCCACAGACCATCTAAATCAAACTTGATATGAGCAGCCAGACAAAAATTCAAAACCATCATTCCCCTCAGCCTGCATAGACCCCCCCCCCCCCCCCCCCCCAAGAACCGTTCTAATAGGAGCGACGCAAGTTGCTCTGACTTAGAAAAAGTTTCTTGTACATCTTCGGGGGGCGACCTGCATTGACTTCTATACAGAAGTCATTTTGCAAGTCGTCTCTGAAAACGTCTTCAGGACGCCTTGCCGAGTCGCCCCCGAAGTCGTGCCGCCGCAGTGTGAACCGGCTCTAATGCTCTCTTGCAATGTGTACAGCTGCAGTGTCTTGGTGCAAAGCAAAAAACTTAATAGGGAAAATATGCTTTGTAGAATGAGATACAATCTGACAACTCTAGAGACCGCTAAAAGGAATTAGCAAATACATTTAACCATTCGTAATATTTATTGGTCAATTCCCTTTTGCATTCTCTATGATTGTTGCATTGCATATCTTGCTACAAAGGTGTATGTATTGCCTATGCGGCTCTGCTCCATCTAGTGGCCATAATGCAGTATTTTAACCACTTGAGCTGAGCCTCTCTAAACTTTTTTGCTAGACAATAAATTAGAAGAAGAAGAAGAAGAAAAAAAAAAAGAAATTGTAAATTGATACCCAACATCGCTTCAAAATTGCGCCCACTCGTGGAATGGCAACAAACTTTTACCTTTAAAAAAATTTGCATGTTTTGAGTTACAGAGGAGAACTAGGCCTATAAAAATGTTGTTCTCGCTCCATCGATCACAACGATACCTCACATGTGTGGTTTGAACACCATTTTCATATGTGGGCACTGCTCACGTATGTGTTAGCTTCTGTATGCGAGCTCGGTGGGACGGGGAGCGTAGAATTTTTTATTTGTTACATTGCCCTTTCAAAAAATATAAAAACATATGGTGTCACTTTTTTTTCCTATTACAAGGAATGTAAACATCTCTTGTACTAGAAAAACAAAGCATGACAGGACCTCACCTCAGAGGTCATATTTGCATTAAAATGAAAGAAAAAAAAAGTCCCTTTAAGAGCTATGAGTTGAAGTGACGTTTTGACGCAGCTTCCGCCCTGCTCTACTCGTCTCCATACCCAGCCATCAGAAAGACCCGAACCCCTCCGCCGCTGCTGATGGCCCCAGTAAGCGGCGGAGGGCAAAAGAGCGGCGGGAGGGGGGCCCCCTCTCCTGCCGCCGATAGTGATCTTGTGGCAAATCCACCGCAGAGACCACTATTAAAAATCAGAAACTGGACCGCTCGCTGAAGAGGATACCTAGGTTATGACAGCTAGCTGCCGCCATAACAAAGATATTCCTCTTCAAACAGCTGATGAATATCAGCGTGTGGTGGTGCGGAAGTGGTTAAAGGGTCACTAAAGTAATTTTTTTTTTTAGCTAAATAGCTTCCTTTACCCTACTGCAGTACTGGTTTCATGTCCTTATTGTTCGTTTTTGCTTTGAAGTTGCTGTAATTCTGCTGTGATCTCCACACTTCCTGGTTGCCTGTTTCCTTATAACCATCATACTGGGAGATTTTCACGGTGGTCTAAGCTGTCATTACTGTGTGTCTAAAACTCCTCAGAACCAATCAGATTAATTTTAAAAACAAAACACTGCCCTGGATTTGTTTTTTTTTTTTTCTTTAGTGACCCTTTAATACTGCAAAATAACATTCATTCAGAAGAGAATATAGCCTAAAAACATTTGTTTTTGCCCAATTCACACAAAACAAATAATCATGCAGACTCACTGGGTGAATGGCTGTGCAAATTTGTTTTATAAATAGACCCCATAAAGTCAGCACATGTCGCTCGAGAAAAAATAAAGTACAGTTATATCCCTTATTAGACAAGATGATTAAAGAGACATAGAACCAAACCACACAAGTAAATATTTGGGTCAGAAATGTGTCACAAATCAGAATATGGAATGCTGCCCAATGACCCAACAATTTGCATACATCCATCATTAAATATGCACCAATTTCTACGTGTGTATAGAGAAAAAAGTGTCTATAATGGTGCCAATGGTTTGGATAACAACCATAGGACTTCCATATCCATCAGAAATTCCATAGAAAGGGTCTGTATGCAACTGGACAATCGTCACAATTTGTTCTCAAACTGGTTATTTGTACAGTACGTGAGCAGCACAATAGGCACATGTCATTTTAAATGGCAATGATCTTTAAATCAGATTGCTAGGCATCACATTGATAATAGGACTACAGGCCAAACAATTCCTACCTGTATGCACCATATATCCTTACCACCGTGCAAACACAAATGAAACAATGTTCAAATCCAAGGCACACACATGCAACCTCGTACTACTTATAATGATAGCGGGTGTAAAATGCACCAATGTTCATATGAAAGAAGAGAAGAAATCATTGGACATCAACATATATTTTAGAGTAAGTTGGTTGCATACATGTCTCTGTCTCCATCAAATAATAAGCAAAATAACCACACGCACGCAGAATCTCCAGTATAGAAGGGTCGAAGAAGTAGACGAAGAAAAGTCGAAGAAAAAAAAAAAAAAAAAAAAAAGTTATCGGTACCACGTATATAACAAAAAAAAAAAAAATCAAATGCATTGCACGTCAATTTTTCCGGTACATGGGTTGGTTAGAAGTGTTTGCAAAGTTCAATATATTCTCACCATATGCATGTCTTCCGATGGGTTAGTCTAGTATAGGCAGTGTTAAGACGGTCACACAGCCCTGACATATTTCACCAACAAGTCCCCCTGGAGGAAGTACACGTGGTGGAAGTACACGTGGTAAAAATACAGGTTTTATATACAGACCCATTCAATAATCACCATAAACAGGGCAACTGTTGATACGGCAGATTATGTGCAGGGCTCTGACTCAATATCTATCTGTGATTAGTATGACATTTAATCACAAAGAACCATTTTGTGGTAGGGAGTTACTGGAGATTAGCAATTTGTTTTTACAAAATCTTTTTTAATAGCATTTTTAATGATACAACCGTTTGACCCAACTTCTCAGATTCAGACTGTTGGGACAGGTAATGTCTTTCTATGAATATAGATTGTGGTATGCATGTGCTGGAGAATAACTTGTGAGACAATAGGGCTGCAAAGCGAAGAATATCTAAACCCAGGCACAAAAACATAAGGTCTCTTGCACATGATACTCCTGTTTGAGCATCTACCTTTCAGATTTTTAAATATACACACATATTCTTGCGTTCATGTTCTAACACAATATGTAAATGCCCATTGGCGTGCATTAGGTTTAAATTACTGACCAAAAAAGATGATTTCCCCCCCCTATTCTGAAGAATGCACTGCACAATTAATGCTGCATTTTAGCTCCAAATAAAAAAAAAAAAAAAAAAAGACGCTGCAGTGTGCAAAAGGCCCAATACTGTATACTGAAGCTTACTAGGACTAGAAACACAGAACACCCTACCATCCCTTTAGGTCTACCATCCATGCGGATGGTGTTCTGAAGGGCACAGAGAATGGAGCAGAGCCAGACAAGACAGGAACTTATCTGCTCACTAGATTTGCTGCAGAATCAGATTTTTATTTCTGTGTTCAAACCATCAAAATAGTTGTGTTATATTTGTGCAATTTGGCCCTTTGTATCTACAAATACCTGGCTGATCTTGCCTGGTGCTGCCTCCCCTCTGTAAACTGACCACATTTAGCATGGCTGCTGAGCACGATATAGTGGTCAGTTTACATGCCTCCATTATCCGCTGTCTCACTCCTTCTGTCCTGCTGTCAAAATAAATTGGCAATTTTCAGACAATCCCCAGTGTTTGATGTGCCCAGGGTGTACGCTTTATATAAAAAAAAAAGGAAAATGTATGTATGTATGTATGTATGTATGTATGTATGTATGTATGTATGTATGTATGTATGTATGTATGTACACACACACACACACACACACACACACACACACACACACACACACACAATCTTATTTCAGAGCACCGCTCACGTGACCGCCCACTGCTCCGAATTGCGATCGGCAGGGGACTCTTAGCCCCTTCTGCTGTAGCTGTCAGATCAGGAGAGGAACGGTGGGCATATACATTGGCGCTGCTCTGAAATAAGGTATAAAATGGCTTAGCCTCTAACAGATTTGGTGCTAATATAAATGAAATATGTGATACCACATCAAAATGTGCTAAAAAAAAAAAAAATGGGTAACCAACCCCACATGAAACATCCACTTCAATCTATACGTGTCTATATATAGCCAAAGAACAGAACAGAAACAAAGAAACCGTGTTCCACAAGTAAAAAAGGGTGTTTGCCGTTTTTTTTTGTCAGCCACCAACATTGGTTCGGGATTTCGATCATAAATGGTGTAGGATAAATTATCTGAAGAATTTGCTACTTACACTTGTGGGATTGAACACAGTTTCTTTGAACTTTTTTTTATATACCGGTACGTTTACCAACAATATCACTTTTTGGCACTAATATTTTGAGACTTTCATGGACTTTTGTTTGTCTTTGGCTATATGTAGACACATATACAGTAAGACCTTGGATTGCAAGCATAATTAATTATGGAAACATGCTTGTAATCCAAAACACTTGTATATCAAAGCGAATTTCCCCATAAGAAATAATGGAAACGCAAATAATTAGTTCCACAACCATTCATTCATAAATCTTTCAGTTTATAGTCCATATAAAAAGATTATAGCAATGTGATAGGTTGTGTAACTATAAAACGTCAATCCACAAATAGAAGCCTCCACAAGGGGATTAGAAGCAAAAGCCATCAAGAGCTACAGAGTATAAAAGAGAGGCGCCTCTAAGTGTAGCACTATGGTTACATTTAATGAAGGTACAACATTTAGCAACTCACATGGTTGATGATTAAAAGAGGCACATCTAGGTATGCAGGCATCCGGGGTAAAGCTGTCCACATAGACCATCCTCCTCACCGCCAGGTCTCACCGCTGTCTATCTGCAGTGGTGACCGGGAAGACTACCCTGCAGTAGAGCGATCTGAAAGCAAGGCTTGAAGGGCTCATAGAGCGCAGCGTGGCAGGACTGACGGTCTACGTGGACAACTTTACCCCAGATCCCTGCATACTTAGATGTGCCTGTTTTAAATCACCGAACCTTGTGAGTTGCTAAAGGTTGTACCTTCATTAACCACTTAAGCCCCGGACCATATTGCTGCCTAAAGACCCAAGGGGTTTTTACAGTTCAGGACTGCGTCGCTTTAACAGACAATTGCGCGGTCGTGCGACGTGGCTCCCAAACAAAATTGGCGTCCTTTTTTCCCCACAAATAGAGCTTTCTTTTGGTGGTATTTGATCACCTCTGCGGTTTTAATTTTTTGCGCTATAAACAAAAATAGAGCGACAATTTTGAAAAAAATGCAATATTTTTTTACTTTTTGCTCTAATAAATATCCCCCAAAAACATATATAAATTTAATTGTATTCCTCAGTTTAGGCCGATACGTATTCTACCAATTTTTGGTAAAAAAAAAAAAAAAACGCAATAATCGTTTATCGGTTGGTTTGCGCAAAATTTATAGCGTTTACAAAATAGGGGATAGTTTTTTTTGCATATTTTTTTTATTTTATTTTTTACTAATGGCGGCGATCAGCAATTTTTTTTGTGACTGCGACATTATGGTGGACACTTCGGACAATTTTGACACATTTTTGGGACCATTGTCATTTTCACAGCAAAAAATGCATTTAAATTGCATTGTTTATTGTGAAAATGACAGTTGGAGTTTGGGAGTTAAACACAGGGGGCGCTGTAACATTTAGGGATCACTGTGTGTGTGTTTACTAGTGTAGGGGGGTGTGGCTGTAGGAATGACATCATCGATCGGATGTCCCCTATAAAGGGGATCACCCGATCGATGCGTCGCCACAGTGAAGCACGGGGAAGCCGTGTTTACACACGGCTCTCCCCGTTCTTCAGCTCCGGGGAGCGATCGCGACGGAGCGGCTAAAAACAAATAGCCGCGCCGTCGTCCCGGATCGCTCCCCGAGCGGACCCGACCTCCGCATGTACCGGGGGGGTACCGATCGGACCCCCCACCCACGTCTAGCAGAGGACGTACAGGTACGTACATGTGCCTGTCCGTGCCATTCTGCTGACGTATATGTACATGAGGAGGTCGGGAAGTGGTTAAATGCAAGTGTAACCATATTGCTACACTAAGGTCTCGTACACACGATTGGTTAACCAGAGGACAACGGTCTGATGGACCGTTTTCATCGGTCAAAACCGATCGTGTGTGGGCCCCATAGGTTATTTAACTATAAGTTAAAAAAAAGCCAACTTGCTTTAAAATTAACCTATGGCTTCCTAACCGATAGGTCAAAACCGATCGTTAGTAGGCACAACCATCGGTTAAAAATCCACGCATGCTCAGAATCAAGTCGACGCATGCTTGGAAGCATTGAACTTCGTTTTTTCCAGCACGTCATCGTGTTTTACGTCACGGCGTTCTGACACGATCGGTTATTTAACCTATGGTGTGTAGGTGTGACGGACCATCAGTCAGCTTCATCGGTTAACCGATGAAAACGGTCCATTTAGACCGTTGTCCTCTGGTTAACCTATCGTGTGTACGCGGCTTTAGAGGCGCTTCTCTTCTTTTATACTCAGTGGTGACATGACGCTACTTGTTTATCAAGACAGACATCGCTTGTATATCGAGACAAATTTTATTTAAATGTTTTGCTTGTCTTGCAAAACACTCAAACCAATTACTCTCATACCAAGGTTTTACTGAAGAAGATTGAAGTGGATGTTTCATGTGGGTTTGGTTACCCACTTTTTCCAGCGCATTTTGGTGTTGTTGTTCATCACATCAATTCAATTATTTTGTTTATACCATTATCACCAAACCGATAGAATCCAGTATTATCACTAGTTTTGATAGAGATTACAGTATTGTGTTGGGCCACTTTATATACACTTTTATAGGATCGATTACCTTGACACACATTTGCCAAAAGCGCCATCTCTTCATTTATTTTATGTTGAGATTTCTCAATTAGACAGCAGCTAGACAGGATTAAATTATCACCTCAGCGCGGTCTAATTCTATCTTTTTATGAACACTGAAAAAAAAAAAAAAAAAAAAAAAATTGCTTAAAAATTACAAAGTGGGTTTACAACCCACTTTAACGGCCCAAAAGGGCGTATAGGGGAATTTAATTGTATGGGGCTGTTCACACCACGCCCACACATGATTTCAGCTCATTCATTTTGAATGGACTAAAATCGCACCGCAAGTAGTACATGCACTTTATTTCTAAAAACGCACTGTAACCGGATTGTACGATACAAAAGTATCATGAGATCCGGTGCGGGCAAAACGCACTGCATTTGCAATGTCATTAACTATTCACCCCCGCTGCAGATCGCAAATTGAGTGCATTTCATATGCGGTCTGAATCTTATCATTGAATTCAAAGTGCAGATAAGATGTGAACCCGCCCTATTGGTTTACATGAACCAATAAAGCATTTCTTCTCTGGTTTACTGGACTTCTGCTCCATTAAAAATACAAGGATGAAGTTATGAATAAGCACATACTGTACATAAATGAAGGCTCTCACAATACAATGTATTCTATTTAAACTAGAACACACAATGAACAAAAGGAAACTGCCTTCTCTACACATCTCCATACAATGCTGACATTGCCATTCTAGATTATCATGACTTTTCAGTCTCTTGAAGGAAACCTTTGTTTAGAGAAATATGCAGGCTGCCACAGCTGACCAACCTTATTAAAATGCCAACAGCCTGGCTATAATGTTGGGTAAGCCATTGCACCAAAAAAATAAAAAATAAATCAGCATGCACCATTTTTAGCAACACAATGCAGGGCAGTCCCGTATACCACATTGTGGTGGGCAGCAATACAGAGTGCATTGGGGAATCATTCGGAATGAATGGAACCATAGCATGCCAACATGCATACCACAATACAAGTTTTAAATCAGCCTTAATATATGTTGTGTGTTACCCAGGAAAGCAATGGGAGTGTACTTCCCTAAGCCTGCGCTGTGCAACTTCACTTTCTGCAAGATCATGTCTTCTGAATGTGAGAGACAACGAGGAGTCTTCGGTCCCATCCACATTGAGCGTTTAGCCCGAGTGCATGAGGCTCCAGTGTTGGTGCGTGTAGGATGCATAGACGCACCATCCAGACTTGCTGTCAGATCAGCTAAGGGAAGCGACGTTCCGTCAACCAACTTACCAAAAACTCTTACTGCGCATGCGTTCCACCGCTATCAGGTTCGCCAATCTGACAGAACACCTGCCGCCAGAAGGCAGCAGCGGACTTGTCACAGCCAGTCAAGTCTAAGCATATATATAGTATTTTCAAACCAGCGAGACTGTTTTGATGTTCAATTTTGAAACCATGTAGTCAGAAGGTGTAGACGGCCATCTTGGTATACCCTGCACCGCTAATGCATTCCACCACTTCACTACCAACAATCTACTTGTCAGATTGTTGGACGCTGCAATGCGCAAGCAGTGGAACGAATGTGCAATACGTTTTTTTTGGCAAGTCAGCCAACGTCACTTCCATTAGCTGATCTCTCAGATTAGCAAACCTGTGAGAACACCAACAGGTTGTTGGCATCCATGCCCACTTTTTTTTTTTTTTTTTTTTTTTTTAAAGAAGAAAAACAAAGGAGGGAGTGAGGTTCTTTTGGCAGAGAAAATAAAATTCGCTCATATAGAGTGTTTTTATACAGGCGTTTGAGTTTTTTTTTTTTTTTCTATAGCCTCTAAAAAACACCAAGCTTACAAAATGCCTCTAAACATCCATGCATGGATACACAAGATAACATTGAGCTGCTTCTACTGGCAAAACAAAAAACTCTTGTAGAAGCAGCGATTTTTAAACCAGTGTGCATGGAGCCCAATAGGTAGATTCAGGTACGTTGGCGTAACTTTGCGGCGGCGTAGCTTAAGGAATTTAAGCTACGCCGCTGTAAGTTAGCGAGGCAAGTACATGATTCACAACGTACTTGCCTGCTAAGTTACGTCGGCGCAGCCTGAATCGGCGGGCGTAAGGGCGCCTAATTCAAAAGTGTTTGAGGGGGGCGTGTTTTATGTTAATGGCGCTTGACCTCACGTTTTTTACGTTTTTTTTCACGGGCGACTTACGCAAACGACTTAAAAAATAGGATTTTTTGTACTCACCGTAAAATCCTTTTCTCTGACGTCCATGGACGGACACAGCTCCTTAAGTCTTGACAAGTGGGTTATGTTCCCTGTTTACAGGAGAGGACTAGGCAGAAACATGTTAAATGGTTAAATACATGTTAAATTAACAGAGTTGAACAGCCCCGCCCAGGGGGCGGTCCCTCCAGACATAACCCTCCTCACTGCAGCATGCAGCCTCAGTTCGTAACAAGCAGTACAAACCTAAAAAGGAGGGGTGGGAGCTGTGTCCGTCCATGGACGTCAGAGAAAAGGATTTTACGGTGAGTACAAAAAATCCTATTTTCTCTTATCGTCCATGGACGGACACAGCTCCTTAAGTCTTGACAAGTGGGACGTCCCCAAGCAGTGTCAAAACGAGGGGTGGGAAATATATCAGTAAAACCAATTTTAACTTCACCCCAAAAAAAGCAGAGCTCCTCAAACAGAGGAGATGCAACTTAAAACGGCCGCCTGCAAACGCTAGCGGGCGAAAGCATCATAAGATGCATTCACAGCAACCAGGACATTTTGAAAAACAAAAACGTGAACGGACGACCAAGTCGCCGCCCTGCACACCTGTGACACCGACGTATGAAGTCGGAAAAAACCTCGGAAGCACCAGGTGCCCTGGTCGAAAGTGCCGCGACCGGAACAAGGGGGGCCTGCCCCCTAAGAGCATAGGCCTGTATGACGGTCTGTCAGATCCACCGAGACAGGGTGGTCGACGAGACCGCCAGGCCCTTTGTGGGCCAGACACTGACACAAAAGAGGGTCAGATCTCCAAAACGGAGCCGTAGCAGGTAGATACACCCGCAAAGCGCGTATCACGCCTGAAGTATGAAAAGCAACCTCCGCAGGATGCGCCGGCCGAGGACAAAAAGGACGGACGTAACAATGCCCCTATTCAGGCGAAAGTCCGAGACCACCTTCGGAAGAAGGGAAGGTCGCGGGCGCACCACCACCTATCCTTATGGAGGATCAAGCATGGCGGCTTGCAAGACAAGCCCGCCAGCTCAGAGACCCCTCTAAGGGAAGAAAAGGGCCACTTTTCGAGATAGTGTTAAGAGAAAATCTCTCTGAAGTTTCCAAAGGGAAAGCTCCTGAGGAACCAGGAGCACCAGAGTCAAAACTCATTGGGGAAGAGATGGGCCAAGAGGGGAGCACAAAGAGGTACCCACCAGGGAACGGGCCCCAAAGGGCCACTGAAAGAACACAGCCAAGGCTGAACTCTGCTCCCAAACGGTGCTTAAAAGTAATTTGAGATCCACACCAAGCTGTAAAAAAAAAACAGCAGGACCCTAGCCATCGAATACGTCCGTGGAAAGGATAAAAAAACACATATGGTCACAAATTCAATAATACGGAGCATTCCCCAGGGGGTAACGGAGGGAGGGGGCACTCTTTTAACCCCCGCCCATCCGCATTCCGCCCCCAGCCTGGCTCTAAAGTGTCCAGGGCTAACAAAGAAGTCTCTGTGGAGATCCCAGGTGCTAACACCTGCAGCATGTAGGGGAAGGACCAGATACTGACTCCAAATATAAAAGACATTTACATGTGTATGTAATACCTGTCTTAACATAAAAACTGACGCTCCCAGGGCCCTATACAGGGCATCTTACCCACTCGCTGCGCTGACCCGGGGAGTTAACAACTTATCCCAATATAAGTCTGTTAGCATAGCCAGGGGACTCACCTCAGGAGGAGACTGCCCAGCGCTGCCGACCGCTCTCATCACACAGCGTGTGGAGAGGAAAGAAACCATGAAGGAACTGCGGCGTCTGCAGGGACCTGTGTGCGCCGTAGATACAGCACTAGGGGTCAGGACTGCACAAAGATGGCCGCCCGCTGCACATGGCGCGGCTACGACAAAATGGCCGCCAATGGGAGTTTTCAATGTAATTGAAAACCTCCCAAAAAATGGCGCCAGCGTCGGCCAAACGGCGGCAAAACGCCACATTTTAAACAGGGAAAGCCTCCTAGAGCCTTTACAGTGAAAACCCCCACAGGAAAAACCCAGTATCAGACAGTAAAAGGTGCCAGATAACACAGCCCTCTCAGGAAAGCCCCCCCCCCGGACAGCGTGCCTTAGCAATGCAGCAAGGGAACGGAGCAGGGAAGGGAGGAGTGCTCCTCCACTGTCAGAGCACCTCCGAACCCCAGGAATGCCCAGCCGTACCAACCCACCGAAGTAGGAGGGACTGTACTTACCCGTCCGAGCGAGGACTCGCTGACGCATTCCTGACAGACATACAACCGCAATGGAGGTAGCTGTCGGCCCGGTCCACTGTGAGTGAGGCAACACCACAGCCCAGTCATATGTGGACCTCAGAGCAAAGCTCACGGCCACCTCAGGAGTCATGAGGTACGGCGTGGCAGACCAAGCCTCTTTGCATAGGTGTGTCCACGCTTGCTGGTCGGACTGAGTAGACTACAAGGATCTATAATATCCAGCCTGTCACTCAGCCGACAGTTGAAAAAAGATTCTTCAAGAAAAAGTGAAAATAAAATAAAATAAGATAGAATAAAATAAAATTTCTCCTCAGGGCGCTGGGCCCAAAGGGAGCCATACGTCCTTCTCCTTTGCTAGGCAGAACGAAACTGAGGCTGCAGTGAGGAGGGTTATGTCTGGAGGGACCGCCCCCTGGGCGGGGCTGTTCAACTCTGTTAATTTAACATGTATTTAACCATTTAACATGTTTCTGCCTAGTCCTCTCCTGTAAACAGGGAACATAACCCACTTGTCAAGACTTAAGGAGCTGTGTCCGTCCATGGACGATAAGAGAAAATTCGAATTTCGACGCGGGAACGGCGGCCATACTTGACATTACTATTCCAATAGGGCCTAGCTCTAACTTTACGCGGCCTATCTCTTACGTAAACGGCCTATCTCTTACGTAAACGGCGTAAAAGTACTGCGTCGGCCGGGCGTACGTTCGTGAATCAGCGTATATCCTCATTTACATATTCTACGCCGACCGCAATGGAAGCGCCACCTAGCGGCCATCCAAAATATTGCAATCTAAGATAGGACGGTGCAAGCCGTCGTATCTTAGATATGTTTAAGCGTATCTCTGTTTGAGAATACGCTTAAACATAAGTCGGCGTAGATTCTGAGTTAGGTCGGCTTACCTACTGATAAGTCGGCCTAACTCTTACTGAATCTACCTATAAATCTCTACAAGAGGCTGAAAGCTGCCGCAGCGAGTGCTACGAACGTTTAGACCCCTTTCACACTGAAGTGTTTTAGCGTTAAAAATAGCGCTCTTAAAACGCTCTGCATGCATCTCAAAGACCTCTTCACACTGAGTCCTGCAAGCAGCATCTTTGGAGCAGCTTTTGAGCGCTGAAAAAAAAAAAATGCTCCAAAGACGCCCCTCTCCATTGAAATGAATTGAAAGCACTGTAAAAACGCCTTACCCTTTCATACTGAGGCGTTGAACTGGCGGGGGGTTGAGAAAAGTCCTGCAAGCAGCATCTTTGGAGCAGCTTTTGGGCGCTGAAAAAAACACTCCAAAAACGCCCCTCTCCATGGAAATGAATTGAAAAGCGCTGTAAAAACGCCTTACCCTTTCACACCAAGGCACTGCAAAAACACCCTAAAACGTTAGGGTCTTAGTGGTGCTTTACCAGCACATTGGGATTGCAGATGAGGCTTCGCTCAAATAACGGCCCAGTGTGAAAGGGGCCTTAGGGCAGTACGCTCCCAGGGGGGCGAGTACTCAGAACACACACGCTGAATTCCTGTTAAAACTCAAACAGTATTTTGGCAGCGATGATACACATTTAGTCAGCTACATTAGTAATCTCAAAATCACATACAAAATACAACACACCACTAATGAGAATGTGACGATTTCACATGGCCTCATCCCATGACTACTCACATCGTACTCACAGAATGCATTGCTTGGATATTATTTTGGTTGCTCATGCTTTGGGGAACTGTCAGCATGTGAAGACCTGCCTGAAACATCACCAAGGGCCTCAACTCCACAAACACAAGTTATTATACGCCAAACCTACTGTACAACACACCATCCACAGAAAAACAAGATGACAGTGCAGCACATTTTTACATGCATTGATATAGCACTGACAAATTATACGGTCACATCAGTCCCAGCCTTGAGAGTTTAAAGTTCAGGGTCCCCTATCTCATAAACACACACACACACACACACACACACACACCAGAGACAATTTAGATAGCAGCGTGCATTAAGAGAATATATACAGTACAGACCAAAAGTTTGGACACACCTTCTCATTCAAAGAGTTTTCTTTATTTTCATGGCTATGAAAATTGTAGATTCACACTGAAGGCATCAAAACTATGAATTAACACATGTGGAATTATACATAACAAAAAAGTGTTCTAGGTTCTTCAAAGTAGCCACCTTTTGCAGCAGACACATCTCTAGAACTGTTACGAGGAGACTGTGTGAATCAGGCCTTCATGGTAGAATATCTGCTAGGAAACCACTGCTAAAGAAAGGCAACAAGCAGAAGAGACTTGTTTGGGCTAAAGAACACAAGGAATGGACATTAGACCAGTGGAAATCTGTGCTTTGGTCTGATGAGTCCAAACTTGAGATCTTTGGTTCCAACCCCCGTGTCTTTGTGCGACACAGAAAAGGTGAACGGATGGACTCTACATGCCTGGTTCCCACCGTGAAGCATGGAGGAGGAGGTGTGATGGTGTGGGGGTGCTTTGATGGTGACACTGTTGTGGTTTTATTCAAAATTGAAGGCATACTGAACCAGCATGGCTACCACAGCATCTTGCAGCGGCATGCTATTCCATCCGGTTTGCGTTTAGTTGGACCATCACTTATTTTTCAACAGGACAATGACCCTAAACACACCTCCAGGCGGGGGGAAGGGCTATTTGACCAAGAAGGAGAGTGATGGGGTGCTGCGCCAGGTGACTACCTCTTGAAGCTTATGAAGAGAATGCCAAGAGTGTGCCAAGCAGTAATCAAAGCAAAAGGTGGCTACTTTGAAGAACCTAGAATATGGAATATATTTTCAGTTGTTTCACACTTTTTTGTTATGTATAATTCCACATGTGGCAATTCATAGTTTTGATGCCTTCAGTGTGAATCTACAATTTTCATAGTCATGAAAATAAAGAAAACCCTTTGAATGAGAAGATGTGTCCAAACTTTTGGTCTGTACTGTGTATATATATATAAAAAACACTCGCACTCTGAATGGCAAGCCTGCACAGCAAGGGCTCATTCACACAGGCAGCAGGCTCCACTGCTCTCTGAAAGGCAATCAGCAGTGAATTGCTTTTCAGAGGCAGTTTAGACCTGGCTTACAGGACACCCCAGCAAGTCTAAGCCCTGACTTGGGTAGTGAATGTGTACTTTCCATAAAACAATGGAATGGTGTCAGATACAGCAGGGTTTGACAAATTTGCTTGAAATCTAGGAGCCAGCTAAAAAAGTTAGGAGCAAGAAAATGCGCCCCGTCGAGCTTGCGCACAGAAGCGAACACATACGTGAGTAGCGCCCGCATATGTAAACGGTATTCAAACCACACGTGTGGTATTGGCGCAATCGTTAGAGCGAGAGCAATAATTCTAGCTCTAGACCTCCTCTAACTCAAAACATGCAACCTGTAGATTTTTTTTAAACGTCGCCTATGGAGATTTTAAAGGGTAAAAGTTTGTCGGCATTCCACGAGCGGACGCAATTTTGAAGCGTGACATGTTGGGTATCATTTTACTTGGCGTAACATTATCTTTCACAATATAAAAAAAAATTGGGATAACTTCACTGTTATTTTTTTATTTAAAAAAAAAAAAAAAAAAAAAAAAAAAAAAGTGTATTTTTTTTCCCAAAAAGTGCGCTTGTAAGACCGCTGCGCAAATACGGCGTGACAGAAAAGTATTGCAACGATCACCATTTTATTCTCTAGGGCATAGGTCTTCAAACTACGGCCCTCCAGTTGTTCAGGAACTACAATTCCCATCATGGGACTTCACAAGGCCGAGGCCTTACTTACCGGCGATCGCGTGGCAAGGAAGGTGGGGGCGCACGGAGACACAGGATCCTGTGCCTCCGTGCGCCCCCACATCCCCCGCTGCACAATCGCCAATGCGACCTGGCGCACGGATATTGTCGACCCCTGAGATAGTGCATCAGGGATATGCAATTAGCAGACCTCCAGGTGTTGCAAAACTACAAGTCCCATCATGCCTCTGGGTGTCATGCTTGTGGCTCAGTCTTGCTATGCCTCATGGGACTTGTAGTTCTGCAACAGCTGGAGGTCCACTAATTGCATATCCTTGCAGTATATCATATACAGCATACTCTATTGCACAGGCTTAGTGTATAAAACATACATACACACCACATTCAAGGCAGATATGAAAATACTTTGGTGTATAACATTCTGTCAGTGACAAGGGACAGTTCTTATGGAAGGATATCTGTAGAACATACACTGTTCTAGGTTTGTATAAGACTACCTTCACTCAGCACCACGTGCCACACGCTGTCTGATCAGAGGCAGTAGGCTGCAGTGCAATGCATGTCTCTCAACAGTTTATTTTCTTTTTATTGAACTTGATTTGACACGTCACAAAGTGACACTTATTTATATCTCTGCAGTGACATGTGCTGCCTTCCAGTGCGATGTGGTAAAATGTTACTCATCTGCATTTTCACCACCTGTTTTAACCCCTTGCTCACTCAACCACAGTGTTTTATCAACCCCTTCCCCAACTGCTACTGTTAGCGAGCCCCAAGTGTCACCATACAATCTGACAGTGCAATCGTTTTACAAATATTATAAGACACTGAAATATGTGGACCCATCTAATGTAATCCAATCAATTTGTGTCCAATCACGCAGGCATTCCACTAGGTAACTGTTGGCAGATCTATATAAGATTCTCCAGTCAGATCGTAACCCGTTTAAGGCCTCCTTCAGGTTGACAAGTGCGGGTGAATAGGCTGCTGTGTTCAGCTGCGGCTAAATGCAGCACCAGGACACAGGAATACTTTGTGCTGTGGGAAGCGGAAAAAATATAGCCAGCACACGCAGAGTTAAAGTGGCACTAAACTCCGATTGTGTGAGTATATATATATATATATATATATATATATATATATATATATATATATATATATATATATATATATATATATATATATATATATATATATATATATATATATATATATATATATATATATTTTTTTTTTACTCTGAAAAGTCCCTTCTGTTGCTCAGTTTCTTCTTTCTCTGCTGTAATCAGACTTCCTGTTAGAGGGTGGCTACATGTATTCCCCCGGCCTCACTGTATGCAGGAACATGGTTACCCTCTCGCCCACTCTCAACATGGATGATGGGATTTGTAGTGTGCACAGAGCCATGAACATGCCCGCAACCAATGTGCAATGCTCATTTCAAACAAAACTGTAGTGAGTGGGAAAGGAGAAGTTTGGGCTCACAGAAGGTGTTACAAGGAGGCAGAACAGGGACAATTTTATAAAAAAAATTATTACAGGGTCATTAACCACTTGCCGTCGCCGCACCGCCGAAATACGTCCACAAGGTGGCTCTCCTAGGCGAGACCACGTAAATGGACGTCCTGCCTATTAGCCGCCACTAGGGGCGCACGCGCGCCGCCGGAGGCGCGCGCCCCCCGCTCGCCCCCGACTCCCGTGCGTGTGCCCGGCGAGCGCGATCGCCGCCGGGCACACGCGATCGCTCGGTACAGAGCGGGGAACGGGAGCTGTGTGTGTAAACACACAGCTCTCGTTCCTGTCAGCAGGGGAAATGCTGATTTTCTGTTCATACAATGTATGAACAGAAGACCAGTGTTTCCCCTAGTGAGGCCACCCCCCCCCACAGCAAGAACACACCCAGGCATACTTAACCCCTTCCCCGCCCCCTAGTGTTAACCCCTTCACTGCCAGTGGCATTTTTATAGTAATCTAATGCATTTTTATAGCACTGATCGCTATAAAAATGCCAATGGTCCCAAAAATGTGTCAAAAATTTCCGAAGTGTCCGCCATAATGTCGCAATACCGAAAAAAAAATCGCTGATCGCCGCCATTACTAGTAAAAAAAATATTAATAAAAATGACATAAAAATACCCCCTATTTTGTAAACGCTATAACTTTTGCGCAAACCAATCAATAAACGCTTATTGCGATTTTTTTTTACGAAAAATATGTAGAAGAATACGTATCGGCCTAAACTGAGGAAAAAAAATGTTTTTCTATATATTTTTGGGGGATATTTATTACAGCAAAAAGT
The DNA here is from genome assembly GCF_905171775.1 of Rana temporaria. Lineage (NCBI taxonomy): Eukaryota > Metazoa > Chordata > Amphibia > Anura > Ranidae > Rana > Rana temporaria. The sequence goes on from NC_053495.1 coordinate 149,650,447, forward strand.
AAAAAATATTCATTTTTTTCAAAATTGTCGTTCTATTTTTGTTTATAGCGCAAAAAATAAAAAACGCAGAGGTGATCAAATACCACCAAAAGAAAGCTCTATTTGTGGGAAAAAAAGGACGCCAATTTTGTTTGGGAGCCACGTCGCACGACCGCGCAATTGTCTGTTAAAGCGACGCAGTCCCGAATCGCAAAAAGTACTCTGGTCTTTGGGCAGCAATATGGTCCGGGGGGCAAGTGGTTAAAGTATTAGCAGGAGATTTTTTTTTTTTTTTTTTTTACTTTAAGTGGAAGTAAAGTCTTTTTTTGAACTTGCAGGTAAGCCTATAATAAAGCTTACATGTGGGTATAGTGATATCTCCTAAACTTGCACAGTTTAGGAGACATTTATGCTGCATGCAACCAGTGACGTCACCAGCGCATCCACTCTGAAGGGACAGCATACCGTGCCGTCCCTTCAAAGCTTTGTGCAGTGGCAGTGACCCCTGCGCAGGTGTGGCATCATCACAGCTCGGGCAATCAGAAGGCCAGAGCAACCGAACCCAGAACGAAGACCAGGTGAAGATAGAAGCCCTGTCAATCGATGACATTGCGCCTCTGGAGGGCTTCTTTCTAAGTTAAGCATTTCATAATGTGCTAGTATGCAATGCACACCAGCACATTATGCCATTGCTTTCCATTTTTTTTGTAAAGGCTGTAGTTCACTACTGCATTAAGGTAAAAATAGCAGTCATGGTTAGCTCCCCCCCCCTAAAATACTTTCCAAGAGCAAATGGCTTTCTCTTCTCTCTCTCTCTCCTCACAAGCTTAGAGACAGCAATGGGAGCCACGCTGTGTGTATCTACAGATGCACATAGCCCAGCTCAGGAGAGAACTCGCACAAGCAGCTTGCTATGGGTGGCACTCAAAAGAGAGGAATTGCTGAGAGCTCCGGGAGGGGGTGTCTAGAAAAGAAGGATCAATTGCACTAGTACATTATGCTTTTGCCTTGCAGGTAAAAAAATAAAAATAAAAGTACAGCGTTTCTTCTTGCCTGAGGTTGCCATTTTGTTGACGCCCAGAGCTCCCGAACAGCAGTAAATTATAAAGTGGAAATAAATCCATTGATTTAGAGCTCGTTCATACTATATGTGTATTGAAACCGATGGCAAACACGTGCAGATTTCACTTGCAGAGACACCAGTTTACATGCGTGTCAGACATGTGCCCTATTCACACCAATGTTGATGTCATGTCAGCTCCCCCCCCAAGGTGGATAAAGATAGTTTTCTCTTCAAGATACATTATTAATTTTGTTTATTCAGCACAACATGGAGGTTATGTAGCATGAGGCTCTATATTTTGCAATATTTATATTTTTGATAAACTTATTCAATGAATCCAAGCTGAGATAACATGCATTCTCACAGTAATCATGAGATAAAACAGTTCAGAAATATTCCTTTAGATTAAGACACAGAGGACGATGAGGACGTGACGTGACGCCGGTGAGGGTGGGAGGAGCCGACTGCTCCATGGCTGCTAGCGGCGTTTGCCGCACCGAGTCTCCATCGAGTACATCGGCGGACCGACGGACACCAGCGTGAGAGGCTGAGTGACCAAAGGACCGAGCGGGAGACTCATCCCCTCCCAAAGACCCGACGAGTGCGGAGAGTGACCGTACCGCCCCACGATCCCCAACAGCCTGTATCACAACGGATGGCCGAGCGGAGCACAGTGGAACCGATAGCAGGGGCTACATCAAGGTCCCCCCCACGGAACAGCACAGCCCAGCGGCGGTCGGCGAGATGAACTGGGGGATTGGTGAGGCGCTCAGTTGAGCCGAGTCGGGTCGGGCTCCCTGCCCCCCCCCGGACCCCCCCCTCCCTATTCTCAATATTCCCTTGTGAATGACTTTTTGCTATTTGCTGTGTCTGTTCAACCTTGGGAGGATTACAGGTGCAGTGCACCCTGGGGACTAGCTGCCGCGGATTAGATTCGGGCATGATAGGTTAAAGGAGTGATAAGGCTGCATCCTCTTTTGCTTCGGTGGTTTCATTGTTGTAAGCATTGTTTAGGACTCAGGACATATGAAAAGTTCTATTTTTCTCTTGTGAAAACAATCAGGGGAGGTGTTGCAGGGAACAGTAAAGAGGAGCTCCTGAGGTGTGGTGTGACACCCAGAGTAAATTCGGACACTGTTTTTTTTTTTTTCTTTTTCTTTCTTTGTTGTTTTTTTTTTTTTTTCCTCTCTTTGTGTGTCCTGGTGGTTATATTTCTTAACACTCAGCTCAGTAGCGACATACCTGGTGCAAGAGCAAGGAGAGACTGAGTAACTTGAGTAAAACCCTGGTGTATTTTCTATAGGAGTATGTAAGGAGGACTATTAAGATAGTCCCCTTTAAAACGTATCTTTTGCCTTATGATCACTAGTGAAGGGGAGATCTCTAATTCAGGAGATTAAAACTAGTCTGAAACCACACAGAAAGGCGCAGGCCTACATCTGGTGAGCAATAAGGCAAAATTGAACATAAGCATTGCTGGCTCTCTCCAGATATCTGAATACCCTATACACTCGATCAACCGTGATAAAACTGTAAGCATAGCGGGCATCTCTTACTGTAAAGATAGACCACGCAGGCTTAATAGACCGGCTTAAAGTAGTAAATAAACGGCGAAACAGAGGAGAAATTAACAAGACCGCCCAGGGAAACAGGATCAAATAGGTATGAGGTATACCCCCTTTCTCTACACACCTCTCCCCACAAGGGGGTCAATATAGTTGGCGTTTGGTACGCTGAATACCCCCACGGGCATAGAACCCGAGATAGATAATCAAGTTAGATTACAGACTACTGTGAACAGGGGGAAAAGGAAGGAGAGAGGAAGGGAGGAAGAAAAGGAAGAAAAAAGGGAACAGGGCCCTGAAGCAGGGGTCTGAGAAAGGAGGAGCAAAAGAAACAAATAGCAATTCTTAAACATCTTCAAACTGGGGAAGAGAATCAGACCCAACAATAAAAGCAGGATGAATAGATCAACTAGGGGCGTTACTTCAAAAACACCTAAAAATAATCCTGGAAACGGTTCAATACAGCAATATTTGACTCAAGAAGGGAGTCTCAAAAGCCCAGGGATCACAAAGAGAAATGAAAAAAAGAAGAGTGAGACAAAGAAGGGGGGGAGCAGTGCTGAGAGCTCTAGAGGAGAAACGACAATAGAGAGCGAACAAGAACACAGTAAACTAGTAGAACAAGCCCAAGACACACAACCCCCCACGAAGGCTGAGATGAACACTATGCTACTGAGGATGGAAAACATCATAAAAACAGAAATCAACAGAATAAGATTAGACCTAGGAGGGCTTCTTGAAAGAGTAGAAGGGACAGAAAGGAGAATAGAAGAACAGGACCAGGAACTAAACATACTGAAAAAGCAAGTGAAGGCAATGAGTGACAATCAAAGATTGATGGCATATCGGATAGAGGACCAGGAGAATCGCAACAGGAGGCAGAACCTCAGAATCCGTGCGATTGTGGAAGAAAAGGATGAAGATCTCAGAGCAATTGTGAATACAATATTTAACCCCCTGCTAGATAAAACAGCAGAAGCGAAGCCCCTCAAGATTGAAAGAGTACACCGTATAGGTAACCCCCAACAGACAGAAAGATACGGACCAAGAGATGTCATTGTGCGATTCAGGAACTATGTGGACAAAGCGGAAATCTGGGGAAGGCTTAGGGGGAAACCCCCCTAAGATATAGAGAGACTGAGCTCCAAATATTTCCTGACCTGTCGAGAGAAACGTTGGCAAGGAGAAGGCATTTGAAACCCTTACTAGAGTCGATGCGGGCACAAAATATTAAGTATCAATGGGGTTTTCCTGCATGCCTTATTGGAATAAAGGGGGGTAAAACTGCTCGACTAAGACACCCGGAAGAATTGACGGAATTTTGCTATAAAATGGACTTAACAGTACCTGAGCTACCGGACTGGGTGGATTAGCTTGGTGTTGGTTTCAGCCACATTTGATTGGAGGGGGGGACAACCGGGGGGTGGGAGGGAGGGGGGAGGGGGAGCAGCTAGAGGAGCACTTAGGTACACCACCACTAGGGAGGAGCCGATGGAGAAGTCGAGGAGGCAACCAATAGCGGCTCCCAGGCCAGGATTGGGCCAGGGAAGGGGGGGAGGATTGGGGGGGGGCGGACGGGAGGGGGGGGGAACATCGGGGGGGGGGGGGGGGGGGGAGGGGGGGAAGGGGGGGGAGGGAAACGGGGGGTGGGGGAAAGGAGGGTAATGGGAGGGGGACCATCTGAACGACTCCACAGGAATTCTTCTCAAACTCAAAAAAAAAAAAAAAAAAAAAAAAAAAAAAAAAAAAGAGATAAATGATAGATATTAAGTTCTTATCATATAATGTAAAAGGATTAAACTCTCATATTAAGAGACATAAAATTCTTGCCGAACTTACGCAGTATAAAGCAGACATCGTCTACCTACAAGAGACCCACATTACCTTAGAGTCTAATATAAAGATATATTCATCCGATTATCCCGTCTGGTATTATGGAGACACTGTATCATCGAGATCTCGGGGGGTTGCTATAGGATTTGCAAGAGGAGTTAGATACACACTGGTGGACAGATTGAATGATCCGGAGGGGAGGTTTTTGTTTTTAAAAATAAAACTAGGGGAGCAGGACTACACTCTGGCAAACGTATATGCACCCAATGTGAATTCGGCTAAATATATCAGTAAAATACTCAGAAAATTAAAAGATTTTGAAGAGGGACATGTGGTGTTGATGGGGGATTTTAACCTTTGCATGTGCCCGAGCCTCGATAGTACGTCCCATGTTCAGGGGAATAACGGTGAGCAGCTTAAGCTGCTGAAAAAACAAATGATACAAAATCAAATGGTGGATGTTTGGCGAATTTTCAACCCCAAGACAAGAGATTACACGTTTTTTTCCCCTGTGCATGGGACGTACTCGAGGATCGACTACATCCTCGTAGACCACAGACTTTTGGAGAGGGTGGTCGAAGCAAGATGTGAGATCATAACGCTATCAGACCACGCACCTATAACCATCAAAATAAGCACTTCCATACAAAAATGCATCCCTCCAGAGTGGAGATTGGATGAAGGTCTGTTGAGGGACGAGGATGTGGTCGAGAGAGTACAGAAAGAATTGGAATGGTATTTCCAGGAGAATGACAAGGAGGGAATCACAGGAGCAACCCTGTGGGACGCTCATAAAGCGTATATAAGAGGGATTTTTATTGCTGAAGGGGCAAAGAAAAATAAAGCAAGAATGAGTAAACTAAAAACATTAAAAGAGGAGATATATAGGCTGGAACAGGAACATAAATTACAAGGCCAAAAGAGGGAAATACTCCGTAAGTTAACTTTAACAAGGGATGAATATAAAGCCCTTGCCGGGCAAGAAACCAAGAATTTCATAGACAGGGTAGAGAGTGAAAGTTATGTCTGGGGAAATAAACCTAGTAAAAACCTGGCCAGAATGGTAAGAAAAAAGAAAACCAGGAACTTTATCGAAAAAATCAGGAATGGGGATGGAGACTTAGTTTACGCTACGAATAAAATAGCAGAATCTTTTAGAAGCTATTACGAAAAACTATACAATGTCCAACAGAAGATCAGGGACCCGGTCGAAAAAAAGGATAAGATCAGGGAAGTTTTACAGCAAACTAATCTACCGAAGATAGAAGAGTATGAGATAGAAAGAATGGAGGAAAGTATTACTGAACAGGAGATAAGTGAGGTCTTAAAAAATACTCCCAAAGGGAAAAGCCCGGGTCCAGACGGCTTCACGTCGGCCTACATACAAAGGTTTAGTACTATCTTAGTCCCTAGACTATGTCAATATTTCAATGGGTTGGGGCGAGACTATGAGATGAGCAGAGAGGCATTAACAGCTACGATCACTGTCATTAAAAAAGAGGGAAAGGACAATACGAATTGTTCAGGGTTCCGACCTATCTCACTCCTGAATGCAGATACCAAACTGTATGCAAAAATTTTGGCCGAACGAATGAGGGGGGCGATGACTGCCATTGTCCACCCAGACCAGGTTGGTTTCATACCTGGGAGGGAGGGAAAGGACAATGGGGTCAGGGCACTTCTTCTTATGGAGCAGATCAAAGAAAGAGGGACCCCCGGTCTATTCCTGTCAGTAGACGCTGAGAAAGCGTTTGACAGGGTAGACTGGGGGTTCCTGATACAAACACTCGAATGTATAGGAATTGGCCCAAGGATGATTAAATGGATCAAAACGCTCTATTTCCACCCTTGCGCTAGGATCAAGATCAATGGATCTTTATCCGCACCCTTCGAGATGAGAAATGGAACCAGGCAGGGCTGTCCCCTGTCCCCTCTTCTTTTCGTTTTATCATTGGAACCCCTGCTGGCAATGGTCCGACAAAATCCAGAAATATATGGAATAGAGGTTGGAGAAGATGAGCACAAATTATCCGCCTTCGCAGACGACATTTTATTTTATATAAGTAGCCCAAGAGTCACTCTCCCGAAGTTAATAACTATTTTAAAACAATATGGTGAGGTGTCAAACTTCAAAGTGAATACAGAAAAGACGGAGATCTTAAATATTAATATTCTTAAAGAGGAAGAACAATATCTACGGAAGAATTATAATTTTAAATGGCAAAAAGAAATAAAATACTTGGGAATAAAACTGGCAAATTCCATCAAGAAAATATATAGAATAAATTTTATCCCCCTGCTCAACGAAATAAAAAGGGAAATTAAAAACATATTCAATAGACCTATTTCGTGGTTCGGGAGGATAAATGTAGTAAAAATGGTTCTCATCCCAAAAATCCTATATAAGTTTCAAATGGTCCCAATATACCTACCACCGTCATTCATTAAAATAATTAACTCCCTCATAATGAATTATATTTGGAATAATAAAAAACATAGGGTGTCTGCTCAAATTCTAAAACGGGCCAAGAAAAAGGGAGGCTTAGCTGTACCCGACATCAGATTGTACTATAATGCTTCGGTTCTCTCAAGAGTTATAGAATGGGCTAAAGAATCCCAGGATAAAAGATGGATAAATATTGAATGCACATTAGCAAGGGCACAGTTAGGGAGATTAATTTGGAATCCACCACAACACAGATCCTTACACACTTCAACACACACAATTACTCATAATGCATGGAGGATCTGGGATAGACTTCACAAACAATTAAAAACAGAATTCAACTCACCCTTTATTGATATAAAAGAAAACGAATATTTTATTCCAGGAACAAAAGAAGTAGGGGGAAATTGGATCACAAATAGAACACAGTTAAAAGATATAACACTAGATGGTAAAATTAGGACACTTCACGATATTAAACATAGGATTGGAATTAGGGCGCTCGACGAGTGGAGATACTTGCAGTTAGTGTCATTCGTCAAGCGCCTACCACACCCTTTGAGGTCACAAGAGGATTACACCTTATTGGAACAATTGTGTAGCACCGAAAGCTCAAAAGGAAATATATCTAAAATCTATAATTACTTGCAGAAAATGGAAGAGTCAGACACGCTAAAATACATTCAAAATTGGGAAAAGGACTTAGGGGTCCCAAGGGGGAAAACGACCATAGGAAGAATCCTGAAAATGACGCACACCTCGGCAGTAGATGTAAGAACAGCCGAGATGAACTTCAAATGTTTGACGAGGTGGTACGCCACCCCAGATAAAATGGCAAAATTCAGAGGGGGAGAGTCAGAGAAATGCTGGAGAGGTTGTGAGTCAAGGGGAACAATGGCACACCTATGGTGGGACTGCCCGAAAATTAAAGCCTATTGGAAAAAAATCTTGGCCCTGATAAAGGTAATAACAAAAAAAGAATTGGAAGATAACCCATGGGTAGTGCTCTTTCATGGGGGGGAGACTCCAGAGAAGGAATACAAGGATTCACTGATCCCTCATTTATTGAACGCAGCGAAAAGATTGATTCCCCTTAAATGGAGAGACGCGAAAAGTCCGCAAATGTGGGAGTGGATCGACTCCGTAGAGGACACTTATAGGAGAGAGAAATTAAAATACGGGGGCTATCAACACAAAGTAGGGGAAAAGGACATATGGGTACCCTGGATGGAATTTAAAAAATCCTGGAGGTTCGCAGAAAACCTGAGAGAGGAATAGGAACGCAGTTTTTCAATTAAGGGAAGGAATTCTTACAGTGGAGTCGTGGGATGGTCAAGGGAGGGGATGGGTAGGGGGGGGGGAGGGGGTATTTAGTTGGGGAGGGGGGAGATGGGGTGCTGGGCTTTTCTTTGTCACGCAGATAAAACCTTTTAAATAGTTCCGTACTTACTATAAAAGAGTGAGTTCTAAACGGTGAAAAAAAAAAAAAAAAAAAAAAAAAAAAAAAAAAAGAGATGAAAATATAAAAATAAACAAATAAATAAAATATAAATAACAAGTATAAAAAATTGCAAGAGAAATGCACCACAAATGATGCTAAACCTGATGTAGAGACGGAATTATGAATAAAATCATGAGCAAGTCTCTCGCTGTGGGGAAGTCTGAAGTGGCAAAAAAAAAAAAAAGAAAAAAAAGAAAAAAAAAAAAAAAAAAAAAAAAAAAAAAGAGAAATATTCCTTTATCCCATTGTATACACACTTCAGCCTCGCGCCCACAGCATCTCCCGAAGTCCGCGCCGGCAGCCCGACTCGCTTAAGGTACAGACAGTACTTCTCTTCTGTGGGTAATAGAAGTGCTGTGCACTGGACAGAGAGGAGGGAAAAGGCCTGGAAGAGAAAAAGTCGCTTTGCACTAGAAATTTGGGGAGAGAGCTGACCTGAAACCCGAACTCTGTACATAAGCAATCCTGACCTGAACCCCGCACTGAATGTTACACCAGGGTTCCCAGGCGCCAGGTCGCAATTGCGAATAGAATTAGCGACCTAGCGCAGCACAGCTGGGGTATCCTGTGTCTCCGTGTGCCCCCACCTCCCCCGCTACGCGATCGCATCGGGCCAGCCGGTAATTGAGCCCGCGGCTTTGCGGCCTTCTGCAGGCCTATGCTTCCTTCTGTGATCAGGCGCCATCTTGTGGTGGCCGTTGGTATGACAAGACAACCAGCAATGCTAATGGAGCTTCTCCTGTCTGTTTTCACTGCCATCTCCTTCTCTCTAATGAGAACACCCAAACATTATATATATTTTTATTCCAACACCCTGGAGAATAAAATGGCAGTCGTAGCAAAACTTTGTCACACCGTATTTGCGCAGCGGTCTTACAAGAACACTTTTTTGGGAAAAAATACACACTTTTGTTAATTAAAAAAAATATATATATATATCCACTTGCCCACCGGGTTAATTCTGGCACTTCTCTCCTTCATGTGAAAATCACAATTTTTTTGCTAGAAAATTAATCAGAACCCCCAAACATTATATATTTTTTTTAGCAGACATCCTAGGGAATAAAATGGCAGTCATTGCAATACTTTTTGTCACACCGTATTTGCGCAGCGGTCTTACAAGCGCACTTTTTTTGGATAAAAATCACTTTTTTGAATTAAAAAATACAACAATACATTTTGCCCAATTTTTTTATATATTGTGAAAGATAATGTTACGCCGAGTAAAATGATACCCAACATGTTAAAAATTGCGCCAGCTCGTGGCATGGCGTCAAACTTTTACCCTTAAAAATCTCGATAGGCGACGTTTAAAAAATTCTACAGGTTGCATTTTTTGAGTTGCAGAGTAGGTCTAGGGCTAGAATTATTGCTCTCACTCTAACGATCGCGGCGATACCTCACTTGTGTGGTTTGAATACCGTTTTCATATGCGGGCGCTACTCGCGTATGCGTTTGCTTCTGCGCGCGAGCTCGTCGGGACGGGGCGCTTTAAAAAAAATTTTTTTGGTTTTCTTATTTATTTTTATTTAGTTTTATAATTTTTTACACTGAAAAAAAAAAAAAATTGATCACTTTTATTCCTATTACAAGGAATGTAAACATCCCTTGTAATAGAAAAAAAGCATGACAGGTCCTCTTAAATATGAGATCTGGGGTCAAAAAGACCTCAGATCTCATAATTAGACTTAAATGCAAAAAATAAAATAAAAAAAAAAAAGTCATTTTTTCAAATGACAAAAAAAAAAATGTTTCTTTAAGAGGCTGGGCGGGACTGACGTTTTGACGTCACTTCCGCCCAGCAGAGCTATGAGGACGGGTGAAGGAGATTTCTCCTTCAGTCCCGTCCCCGCTCAGCTGCCGGACACATCCGATCCCCTCCGCCGCTACCGACTGCTCCGGTAAGCGGCGGAGGGCGCGGGAGAGCGGCGGCCCCTCTCCCGCCACCGATAACAGCGATCTCGCGGCGAATCCGCCGCGGAGACCGCCGTTATCGTGTACACCACCGCCCCCTGAAAAGATGAATATCTCGGTTGTGGCAGCAGCTGCTGCCGTTATCGAGATATTCAACTTTAAAAAGAGGACGTCTTTTTGACATGGGGCGGTGGTCAAGGATAGAGAGATATAGAGAGAGATATAGAGAGAGATATAGAGAGAGATATAGAGAGAGATATAGAGAGAGATATAGAGAGAGATATAGAGAGAGATATAGAGAGAGATATAGAGAGAGAGATAGAGAGAGAGATAGAGAGAGAGATAGAGAGAGAGATAGAGAGAGAGATAGAGAGAGAGATAGAGAGAGAGATAGAGAGAGAGATAGAGAGAGAGATAGAGAGAGAGAGATAGAGATAGAGATAGAGATATATATATACATATACACACATATACATATACACACACCAGTAAAGTTAGCCCAAATATTTTTCATATTGAAAAAGATAATGTTGCGCCGAGTAAATTGATACCCAACATGTCACGCTTCAAAATTGCGTCCTCTCGTGGAATGGCAACAAACTTTTACCCTTTAACCACTTAAGACCCAGACCAAATGCAGGTAAAGGACCTGGCCAGTTTTTGCGATTCGGCACTGCGTCAATTTAACTGACAATTGCGCGGTCGTGCGACGTGGCTCCCAAACAAAATTGGCGTCCTTTTTTCCCCCACAAATAGAGCTTTCTTTTGGTGGTATTTGATCACATCTGCGGTTTTTATTTTTTGCGCGATAAACAAAAATAGTGTTATATAATAAATATCCCCCAAAAATATATAAAAAAAACTTTTTTTCCCCCCTCAGTTTAGGCCGATACGTATTCTTCTACATATTTTTGGTAAAAAAAAAAAATAAGCGTTTATCAATTGGTTTATGCAAAATGTATAGTGTTTACAAAATAGGGGATAGTTTTATTGCATTTTTTTTTTTTTTTTTTTTTTTACTACAAATGGCGGCGATCAGCAATTTTTTTCGTGACCGCGACATTATGGCGGAAACATCGGACAATTTTGACACATTTTTGGGACAATTGTAATTTTCACAGCAAAAAATGCTATATAAAATGCATTGTTTATTGTGGAAATGACAATTGCAGTTTGGGAGTTAACCACTCGGGGGCACTGAAGGGGTTAAGTGTGACCTCATATGTGTTTCTAACTGTAGGGGGCGGGGCTGGACGTGTGATGTCATTGATCGTGCTTCCCTATATCAGGGAACACACGATCAATGACAGCGCCACTGTGAAGAACAGGGAAGGTGTGTTTACACACAGCTCTCCTCGTTCTTCAGCTCCGGGGACCGATCGCGGGACTCCAGCAGCGATCGGGTCCTGCGGTCACGGAGCTTCGGACCGGGTCGTGGGAGCGTGCCGTGACCCACGGCTGGGCACTTAAAGAGGACGTACAGGTACGTGCTTGTGCCCAGCCGTGCCATTCTGCCGACGTATATGTGCAGGAGGCGGTCCTTACGTGGTTAAAATCTCCATAGGCGACATTTAAAAAATTCTACAGGTTGCATGTTTTGAGTTACAGAGGAAATCTAGGGCTGGAACTATTGCTCTGGCTCTACCAATCGTGGCGATACCTCACATGTGTGGTTTGAACACCGCTTTCATATGCGGGCGCTGCTCACGTCGTGTTCACTTCTGCGTGCAAGCTCGGCGGGCGTTCCTGGCTCCTAGATTCCAAGTAAATTTGTCAAGCCCTGTGTTACACAATCATCAACCCCGCACTCTGTACAAAGCGCAGCGCTGAATTTTTCAATTTGTACGCAGTGCACTCCTCAATACTGTACTCTGCAGTTCGTCGGGCAACATCGGCCGGCTCAAAGAAAACTGGCCATTCGGCCTGTGTGTATGGCAACAGGACCAAAAGAAGCCGGCTGTTGGGCTGGCTCCTGTCAGGCAAGCATGCTGGAAAAATCAGCAGCGAAAGACTGGCTCCTAACTTTTTTAGCTGGCTCCTAGATTCCAAGCAAATTTGTCAAATTTAAATCAAATCTACCCTGTCCCCCCCCCCCCCCCCCCCATGCAGAAAACTGTATACAAAAATCCACACGCGATACCAGTTCTGTGGTGTGAAAAAAAAGCACTTTTTTATTGCGCCCTTGCAGAAGCGTGCAGAAACACAGATGTCTCTGTACTATGCTGTGAACGCGACCTCCGTGCTAGTTCACACCAGATGCAGTTCCATGCGCTTTTTTTCTGCACTAAAAATGCATGCGCAGTATTTTCCATGTATTCCAATGGCTCTAGTTCACACCATGCAGTCAGTTCCAGTCAGTTTCCGGTGCAGAATCTGACTGCATGGTGTGAACTAGAGCTATTGGAATACATGGAAAATACTGCGCATGCATTTTTAGTGCAGAAAATAGCGCATGGAACTGCATCGGGTGTGAACTGGCCCTACAGTAAAACAGTGAACATGTTCCCCCCCTTCTGCCACTGTACTTACCTTAAAAGTTGATCCAGCGATTTTAAAATCCCCCGCTTTTCCATGAGAGACCAGATGGATTCTAATTGGTCAACACCATCAGATTAACAGTGCTGACCAATCAGAATCCATCTGGGTCATCCTGAAAATGCAGAAGAATAGTGGAGATCAATTCCCTGGAGTGGCAGCCTGGGCATTAACAGCTCAGCGACCCCAGAGGGGAGTACAATGTCGATCAGGGGTGGGGGGCATCCGGTGTTAGTTCCCCATTTACATTTTTCTGAAGAAGTGAACTAACCCTTGAAGGACCTCACACATTTCCTGAGCTCCCATGTATAATGACAACACAACCAGAACCAAACACCACATGAAAATCAGAAATCTCCATCCATGCCCCCCATCGGCAAGAGGGGCAGAGGGCCCCCCCCAAACAGCAAGAGCGGCAGATGCCCCACACCAAATCTGCAAGAGCCCCCCCAATCAGCATGAATGGCAGAGGCCCCCCCAATCAGCATGAATGGCAGAGGCCCCCGCCAATTGGCAACAGCAGCAGAGGGCCCCCTCAATCAGTATGAACGGCAGAGGGTCCTCCCAATCCACAGAGGGCACCCCAAACAGCAAGAGCGGCAGAGGCCCCACACCAAATCTGCAAGAGCCCCCCCAATAGGCATGAATGGCAGAGGCCCCCCAATCAGCATGAATGGCAAAGGCCCCCCCAATTGGCAACAGCAGCAGAAGGCCCCCTCAATCAGTATGAACGGCAGAGGGCCCCCCCAATCCACAGAGGGCACCCCTAAACAGCAAGAGCGGCAGAGGCCCCACACCAAATCTGCAAGAGCCCCCCAATCAGCATGAATGGCAGAGGGCCTCCCCCAATTTGCAACAGCAGCAGAGGGCCACCCCCCCCAATTCGCAGAGGGCCCTCCCCAAACAGCAGCAAAGGGCCCCCTCAATCAGTATGAACGGAGAGGGCCCCCCCCCAATTTGCAACAGCAGCAGAGGGCCCTCCCCCCCAATCAGCAGCAACAGCAGCATAGGGCCCCCCAATCCGCAGAGGGCCCTCCCCAAACAGCAGCAGAGGCCCCACATCAACTGTGCAAGAGCCCCCCAATCGCCATGAACGGCAGAGGGCCCCCCAATTGGCAAGAGCAGTAGGGTTATAGAAGCAGAGACAGAATGGCAAATTGTCATGTGAATTGGCCTTTCCCTTCACGTTGGGTGGTTTCCTCTAACCTCCTGTTGTGTCACCAGGACAGGAAGTGAAGGGAAACGTCCCCAATGGGACACCTGACAGGGGGTGTATCCCACACCTGAGGAAGGTTCCCCATACACAGTGAGTGGGGAGTGTATAGAGGACACGTGCAGGCCATGTGCAGTATATAGGGACATATACACCTCCAATTATATATAGATAGATAGATATCTCTCCCCCCCCCCCCCCCCCATATATATACAGCTCTCACCATAAGAAGCAGACCAGGAGGAGGCAGCCTATCAGAACCAGCCGCTTCGTCATCTTTCCCCGGCACCTCCTGGCATTCTCGCCGGCATCTCCGGGGCTGTGAGGAAAAACGAGCTCAGGCCGCCGTACAGCGGAAGGATCCCCCCTATCAGCCCTCCGGCAAACAAACACTCCTCCACCGAGGCCGTTACCCAGCGAGCGCCTCCAACTACAAGTCCAGCTGAGGTGGAAGGAGACGCGTCATTCGGCTCAGCGCTGGCCAACCAGGAACCAATGTGCATGTCCTCCTCCTCTCAGCCTATTGGTTCGTTGTCTCCAACGTGGGCGGCGCCAAATGAGCCTTCGCGACAACAGAGCTTGTGTGGTGCTGGCAGGAGGAGGAAGGAAGCCGAGAGGGGCCGCCAGGCTGTGACCGTAATGACGAGTGACTGTCCAGGAACAAACCACCGGGACCGATCGCGGGGGGGGTAGTTATGAAATAGTTTACTCGGTGACAGGTCAGGGCAACCTTTGAATGACACGGGCAGCCCAGGATTACAGCACGCTGACGTCATGTCCCGTGTGCAGCGCTGATAAGCGTCCTTCCAACACAGAGGAAGTGATCTGTCTGCCCTTCTGTTGGAACTATGAAATCCAGACATTTATTACAAAGGAAAGAAATATGATCTGCATTAAAACGTGTTCCCTGATTGGGACAGAAAGCTGTACATCAAATAAAGAGGTCCTGTCACCAGATCACTCTGTCCAACACCAGTCTTCCCATAAGAGGATATGTGCATTTAAAGGGATCCTCCACCTCTTGTAAGAAATGAACCACTTGCTGCCCGAGGCTGATGTGAAATCAGCATTTGTTGCTAGAAAATGACTTGGAACCCCCCAAACGTTATATGTTTTCTGAAAGCAGAAGTCCTAGAGAATAAAATGGTGGGGGTTGCAAACATTTTTTTTATGTCACATGATATTTGCACATCCAATAAACAAAACAAAGGTTCATGAAAAAATACGCTTAAATGAATTTTGGTGCACTCAAACACGATATAACTTAATTTTTGTTCAAATATTGTATTTATTGGCGTATAACACTCACTTTTTTACCCTGAAAATAGAGGGTAAACTGTGCCTGCGTGTTATACGCAGGGGGCTGTGGAAAGTTTTTTTCCTGAAACTTCCCTCTTAAAGCGGGAGTTCACCCAAAAATCAACTTTCTGCAGTTAGATCCAGCATACTGCTGACAACTGCAGTATGCTGGTCTTTTTTTTTTTTTTTTTTGGTACTTATCATTATAGCAGTATTTCTTCTATCGCTCCGAGCGGGGAATCCTGCGGGGAATGGGCGTTCCCGAAGGCAAGCAAGTTGATTGACGGCCTTCGATAGCGCGTCACGGCTTCCGAAAACAGCCGAGGTGACACTTGGCTGTTTACTGCGCCTGCCGTGTAGAGCTGACTGCGCAGGCGCCGTAAATTGCCGAGTGTCACTCGTGTGTATTTTCGGAAGCCGTGACGCGATATCGAAGGCTGTCAATCAACTTGCTTGTCTTCAGGAACGCCTATACCAGGAAGTAATTCCCGCTCGGAGCCATAGAAGAAATACTGCTAAAACGATAAGTACCAAAAAAAAAGACCAGCATACTGCAGTTGTCAGCAGTATGCTGGATCTAACTGCAGAAAGTTGATTTTTGGTTGAACTCCCGCTTTAAAGTTGGGGTGCGTGTTATACGCCGATAAATACGGTAGATACCTACAAAACTGCACACGCCTCTAAAACGGCGACAAATGAAGGTCCCTAAAATCATCCATAGGCAATGCTAGTGTAGTGCAATCACTGTTTTTTTTTTTTCAAAGATTTTATTGGTATTTCAGAAAAAAATCATTCATTAAGGCAGTATACATGTGAAAATATAGCAAGACAAACAGGAAATGAAACAAAGTGGATCAATAATATCCACGGAACAGTACAAGTCATATAAATATATATTTTGCTTTCATATCAAATGGTGTCAATTAAGAAGGTCTACCAGGATCAGATAGAAGGATATCATATTTTATTATGACAAAACTATCAAGTCGAATATAAATAATATTAATTATAATAAAATAAAAGGGAAAAAATAAATAAATAAATACAAGGGGGAAGGGATCATATGGCAATTAGAAATTGTGGATGAAATCAGAATTATTGGTGAGTCAAGTTTTGAAACTCAGCAGAGTTAGTAAAGCGTGTCCAGCAATTCCACTTATCACGAAACTTAGTGGGGGAGTCTAATGACTGAAAAATCAGGTCTTCTATTTCCGCAATCCGTTCAATTCTTTGGAGCCATTCTGAAATGCTAGGAGGTGAAGTGTCTTTCCAGTGTGTCGGGATACAAAGCTTGGCGGCATTAATCAGTTGTAACACTATTGTATTTTTGTATACGTGGTGGGGTAATGAGGTATGGTGTAACAGGAATTGGGCAGCGGAGAAATCCGGGGAGTAAGAAGTGATGAGAGGGATAATGCGGTGAATTTCCTTCCAATAGGGTTGTATAACGGGGCAGTCCCACCAGATATGTAGGAGAGTCCCTAAAGAGGATTTGCAGCGCCAGCAGGTAGGAGGAGTGGTGGGGCTGTATTTATGAATGATATAAGGTGTCTTATACCACCTGGAGAAAAGCTTATAACCATTTTCTTGAGTAAGGACGTTCATAGAACCCTTATGAATGTAGTCGAAAATAAGGCTCCATTCATTGGTAGAGAGGTGTAAATTAAGATCTCTCTCCCAATTCAGGATCCTTTCATCTCTCTCAAGAACCACATCAGAAAATAAGAGTGAGTATGTTTTTGAGATAAGGTGTCTTTGGGTGTCATCACTAACACACAGTTTTTCAAAGGGTGTTTTAGGCCTATTCCAAATCAGTGGAGGGTTGGAGTTCAATGCAGAGTTTAGAATAATCTCATAGTCCATTGTAGAAATATTGAAGTTTGGAAATGTACGACAAAAGGTATTGTATGTCAAGGGTTTACCATCAATGAAAATAGTTCCGCTCTAAGAGAGGGAGCTAATGTTGGATTAATGGAGAAGGAGCCTGAGGAAAAAGAAAAAAGATTCGGAATCACAGGGATAGGAGTCATCGGGCCTGGGGAGGATGAGATTCCAAACCTAGTACATAGCGATCTGAAAATTTGTAGCGTGGGACCTGTAAGGGGGTGGCTACTATTTTCATGAGGTACTTTACGGGGGGTAGTCCAAGGGAGATGATGTAAAGGTATTTTGGGTGAAAGTCCCTCTAGATCAATCCAATCTTTCGTCTTCCTATGAACGTGCCAGTCGATGATACGTGACAAATGGCAAGACCAATAGTATTTCTGTAAATTTGGCAATCCCACCCCACCCATTAGTTTAGGATTGAGTAGTGTATCCCATTTAATTCTAGGTTGTTTCGAGTTCCAAATAAATTTCAGGCATAATTTCCTATATAAATTAAAGAAGGATGCTGGCAATTTAATTGGGATAGTTTGTAAGAGGTAGAGTAGCCTAGGAAGGATATTCATTCTGATTATGGCTATTCTTCCAAACCAAGAGAAAGAGTCCTTGTCCCATTTTAGTAGGTCATCTTGGATTTAATAATTGGGAGAAAATTGGAAGAATATAAGTCCTTCAGTTGAAGGGGTATGTGTATGCCTAAATAGGTTAGGGATCGTTCTTCCCATTTAAATGGAAAATTTTGTTTACATAGGGAAATTATTTCAGTTTGTAGAGTGATATTCAGAGCCCTGGATTTGTCAAAATTAATTGACAAGTTGGAAATCTTAGAGAAGATAGAAAAATCCTTCAATAGGTTAGGTATAGTATTGATGGGATCTGTTAAAAAGAGTAAGATGTCATCCGCATAAGCGGCCAATTTGTAAATTTTGTTGTTTATACTAATACCCTTGATATCAGGGTTGTTTCGAATTCTCCTAAGAATAGGTTCTAAAGTCAGAATGAATATAATTGGAGACAAAGGGCAGCCCTGGCGGGTCCCGTTCGACACGGAGAAAGCGTCCGACAGGTATCCATTAATTTTAATCCTTGCAGTGGGAGAGGAATAAAGAGCAAGAATGTAACTCAGCAAGCGGTCACCAAATCCGAGAGCTTTTAGGCATTCAGTCATATAATCCCATGCAACCCTGTCGAATGCCTTCTCCGCGTCGAGAGAAAGAAAGAATCCGGGTATAGAGTGTTTAGTCAGCCACTGATGGATATTGATGGCTTTCTGAGTATTGTCCCTAGACTCTCGTCCAGGGACAAAACCAACCTGGTCCAGTGAGATCAAATTTGGGATTAGGGGCAATAACCTATTTGAAATAATTTTGGCATAAAGTTTTAAATCTACGTTGAGGAGGGAGATAGGCCTATAATTAGAGACTAAAAGTTTATCTTTGTCAGGTTTTGGAATCATTGTGACATGCGCCTCTAAAAGATCTCTGTTATTGATAAGTGGATGATCGGGGATTGAGTTGAAAGCCTTCAAAAAATAAGGGAGGACAATATCGGTGAAGGATTTATAGTAGCTCACAGTTAGACCATCCGGACCGGGACACTTGCCAGTTTTCAATTGATTGAGAGCCAGTTTCGATTCATTCCACTCAATCACTGTTTTTATATACATGTCAGACCTACTCTACGTTTGTATTTGCGTGTGAGCACGGGGGGGTTGCTTAAAAAAATGTTTTTATATAAAAAAAAAATCAAATCGGGAAGCTCTGCTTGTGTGCATCGGTGGGCAGTTATGTTGTCAGAGTTCCCTTCACTGGAACTAAGGAGCCAAGCCCAACCCCTGGACAACCCTACACCATAACCCCACGTCCACCAAATGATTTGGACCCAGTGGAAGCCACTCCATATGGGCAGCAGGCCCCCCCCAATCCATATATATATATATATATATATAGTCATGTATATGTATAGTCATGGCCGAAATTGTTGGCACCCCTGAAGCTTTTCCAAAAAATCAAGTATTTCTCACAGAAAAGTATTGCAGTAACACATGTTTTGCTATACACATGTGTATTCCCTTTGTGTGTATTGGAACAAAACAAAAAAAGGGAGGGAAAAAAGCAAATTGGACATAATGTCACACAAAACTCCAAAAATGGGCTGGTCAAAATTCTTGGCACCTTTTCAAAATTGTGGATAAATAAGATTGTTTATAGCATGTGATGCTCCTTTAACCTCTTGACCACTGGGCACTTAAACACCCTTCCTAACCAGACGAATTTTCAGCTTTCGGTGCTCTCACATTTTGAATGACAATTACTCAGTCATGCAACATTGTACCAATATGAAATTTCCGTCCTTTTTTTCCCACAAATAGAGCTTTCTTTTGGTGGTATTTGATCACCTGTGGGTTTTTTATTTTTTGTGATATAAATGAAAAAAGACTGAAAATTTGGTAAAAAAAATGAATTTTTCTTCATTTCTATTATAAAATATTGCAAATAAGTAATTTTTCTTCATAAATTTTGGCAAAAATGTATACTGCTACATATCGTTAGTAAAAATAACCCAAATTAGTGGATATTATTTAGTCTGGGTGAAAGTTATAGGATCTACAAGCTATGGTGCCAATCACTGAAAATTGATCAATTTGATCACACCTGATGTGCTGACAGCCTATCTCATTTCTTGAGACCCTAACAAGCCAGCAAAGTACAAATACCCCCCAAATGACCCCTTTTTAGAATGTAGACAACCCAAGGTAGTTAGTAAGAGGCATAGTTAGTTTTTTGAAGTTGTCATTTTTTCCCACAATTCTTTGCAAAATTAAGATTTATTTTTATTTTTATTTTTTTCACACCAAATTGTCATTATAACAGGTTATTTCTCTCACATGGCATGTACATTCCACAAATGACACCCCAAAATATATTCTCCTACTCCTCCTAAGTATGGCGATACCACATGTGTGAGACTTTTACACAGCATGACCACATACAGAGGCCCAACACCGAAGTAGCAACTTCAAGCATTCTAGGAGCATAAATTACACATCTAATCTCTCAACCACCTATTACACTTTTGAAGGCCCTGGAGCACCAGGACAATGGAAACGCCCACAAAGTGACACCATTTTGGAAAGCTAACACCCCAACGTATAATCTATGAGGCATAATGAGTCTTTTGAACAGTTCATTTTTTTCCAGATGTTTTTGGAAAATGTGGAAAAAAATAAAAACGCATTTTTTTTTACAGAAAGTTGTCCATTTATAGGATATTTCCAACACATAGCATGTACATAGAAAAAATTACACCCCAAAATATATTCTGCTGCTCCTCCTGAGTATGGCGATACCACATGTGTGAGACTTTTACACAGCGTGGCCACATACAGAGGCCCAACACCGAAGTAGCAACTTCAAGCATTCTAGGAGCATAAATTACACATCTAATCTCTCAACCACCTATTACACTTTTGAAGGCCCTGGAGCACCAGGACAATGGAAACGCCCACAAAGTGACCCCATTTTGGAAAGCTAACACCCCAACGTATAATCTATGAGGCATAATGAGTCTTTTGAACAGTTCATTTTTTTCCAGATGTTTTTGGAAAATGTGGAAAAAAATAAAAACGCATTTTTTTTTACAGAAAGTTGTCCATTTATAGGATATTTCCAACACATAGCATGTACATAGAAAAAATTACACCCCAAAATATATTCTGCTGCTCCTCCTGAGTATGGCGATACCACATGTGTGAGACTTTTACACAGCGTGGCCACATACAGAGGCCCAACACCGAAGTAGCAACTTCAAGCATTCTAGGAGCATAAATTACACATCTAATCTCTCAACCACCTATTACACTTTTGAAGGCCCTGGAGCACCAGGACAATGGAAACGCCCACAAAGTGACCCCATTTTGGAAAGCTAACACCCCAACGTATAATCTATGAGGCATAATGAGTCTTTTGAACAGTTCATTTTTTTCCAGATGTTTTTGGAAAATGTGGAAAAAAATAAAAACGCATTTTTTTTACAGAAAGTTGTCCATTTATAGGATATTTCCAACACATAGCATGTACATAGAAAAAATTACACCCCAAAATATATTCTGCTGCTCCTCCTGAGTATGGCGATACCACATGTGTGAGACTTTTACACAGCGTGGCCACATACAGAGGCCCAACACCGAAGTAGCAACTTCAAGCATTCTAGGAGCATAAATTACACATCTAATCTCTCAACCACCTATTACACTTTTGAAGGCCCTGGAGCACCAAGACAATGGAAACCCCCACAAAGTGACCCCATTTTGGAAAGATAACACCCCAACGTATAATCTATGAGGCATTATGAGTCTTTTGAAAAGTTCATCTTTTTCCAGAAGTTTGGGGAAAATGTGGAAAAAAATGAAAACACATTTTTTTTACACAAAGTTGTCCATTTATAAGATATTTCCAACACATAGCATGTACATAGCCAAAATGACACCCCAAAATATATTCTCCTGCTCCTCCCGAGTATGACGATACCACATGTGTGAGAATTTTACACAGCCTGGCCACATAGAGGCCCAACATCCAAGAAGAACCATCAAGTGTTCTAGGGACATAAATTACGCATTTAATTTCCTTACAATCTATCCCATTTTTGAAGGCCCTTCATATTTCTAGCATATACATACCAAAAATTACACCCTAAAATACATTTTGCTGAGTAATGGGTAAACAAAATATTACCTGTGGTTTTAGTAGTCCAGTTGTCCACAGGAGGAGAGCCCTGATCCAGGCAGCAGGCAGGGACGTGGTCAGCGTCGGTGAATGGAATTGTCCAGGCAGAAATATTGTCCATAGTCAGTACTGGCAGGGTTACAGTCCAGGGTCAGTGCAAGTAGAGACATTGCCAGCAGTGCCAAAATATTGGTCCTGGTAGTAAGCAGGAACATGGTCCAAGTAGCAGGCCAGGAAAGAAGGGGGACAGGGGTAGAG
This sequence comes from Rana temporaria, assembly GCF_905171775.1. Taxonomy (NCBI): domain Eukaryota; kingdom Metazoa; phylum Chordata; class Amphibia; order Anura; family Ranidae; genus Rana; species Rana temporaria. The sequence continues at coordinate 149,672,664 of NC_053495.1, forward strand.
GCTTCTCCCACCCAAATCTCTTTGAAGCCTCCGGGCAACCAGACCCTAATCCGGGAATGAGAAAACTAAAAAACTAGTTTTTTCATCCAGAAAAACAATTCTGGAGCCCCTCACATATGTGAGACCCCTGTGTTCCCACTAGCATAGCAGGGTAAAAGATCAATCCAAGGGGCAGGCAAAAAGCGTGGTCAAACAGTCCAGGGTCAGTTCCAGAGCGGGCAGAAGTAGGTACAGTTTAGTGTTAGGCAGAAGCATAGTCGTATAACAGGCCAGGGTCAGTTCCAGAGCAGGCAGAGGTAGGTACAGTTTAGCGTTGGACAGAAGAGTAGTCGTATAACAAGCCAGGGTCGGTTCCGGAGCAGGCAGAGGTAGGTACAGTTTATCGTTAGGCAGAAGAGTAGTCGTATAACAAGCCAGGGTCAGTTCTGGAGCAGGCAGCGGTATGTACAGTGGCATAAGAGGTGTGGCGGTAAATGACAATTACGTTTACCATACTTTCCTAATAATTTAGAAAAGAATGGTAACGGCGGAAACATTGATTGAAACAAAGGCCTGGTTGGGAAGGACAGTCAGGGCAATAATATGTAGTGTCTCTTCTAGTTCCTGCTTTGGTGCACACACGGCATCTCTTCTGACGTTTTCGGCCTGATTCATGGGGGGGGGATTTTCTCAATATAGTGTCGTTCATGGAGTCTGCTCACGCAATCAGAGCGAATGCCATCTGGTGAGTCTTCAGGGTACAAAAGGGAGGAGACAATTTCTTCTTGGTAATAAAGATAAGATAAGGGGTTACTTGTAGATTTACGGTAAACGACATAAGTGTTGTAAATGGCCAAACTGAAAAGATATATGGAGACCTTTTTGTACCAATAGCGGCTTTTTCTTGTGGGAAGGTATGGTTCGAGCATCTGATCATTGAAATCGACTCCCCCCATGAACAGATTATAGTCATGAACACATGCCGGTTTTTGGACAGGGCCGTTTCTTTTGGGGATTTCCACGTAGGTGTCATTATGTATCGTTGAGAGCATGTGGACGTTTCGTTTGTCCCTCCACCGGATAGCCAATACTTCTTCATTCCGCAAAGACGCCGTCTCCCCTTTTTGCAGTCTTTCCATAATGAGCCTTTGCGGGAAACCCTTCCTATTGGGTCGCACTGTACCACACGCTGGAGTGCCCATCCGGTGAAGGTTGCGGAAGAGGGGCAAGCTAGTATAGAAGTTATCCACATAAAGGTGGTAACCCTTTCCAAGGAGTGGATATACTAGCTCCCAAACAATCTTTCCGCTGGCTCCGATATATTCTGGACATTCAGGGGGCTGCAGTTGGGTGTCCTTCCCTTCGTAGACCCGGAAGGCGTAGACATACCCCGTGACCCGGTCACATAGCTTGTAGAGCTTAACCCCATATCGGGCCCTTTTGTTTGGGATAAACTGCTTGATGCCAAGCCTGCCTGTGAAGTGGACCAATGACTCATCCACGGAAATATTTTGGTCGGGGACAAATAACTGGGGAAATTTCTCTGAGAAAAAGTTTAGAAGTGGCCGAATTTTAAATAATTTGTCCTGTGATGGGTCATTTCGGGGAGGGCACTGGTCGTTGTCATTGTAATGGAGGAAACGCATTATCCTGTGGTATCTGGTTCTTGACATAATGGATGAAAAGACTGGCATGTGGTGGATGGGTTTTTTGGACCAATATGAGTATGATTCATTTTTTTTTGAGAGCCCCATGTTGAACGTTAGGCCTAAAAATAATTTAAATTCCTCCACTGTCAATGCTTTCCATTGATAGGGACGGGCGTAACTTGAATCAGGGTTGTCTCTTATGAATTGCTGTGCATAGAGGTTGCACTGGGCCACGATGGAGGATAATAGGTCTGGGGTAAAAACTAAATTAAAAAAATCAATAGGGGCAAAGTTCTCTGTGTTCACCTGAACACCTGGCTGGGCGGTGAAAGGGGGGACGTTTGCTGCTCCGGAATTGGGGGGAAGCCACGTAGGGTTTTCAAGGGCATAGGGAAGGCTGGCATGGGTCCTAACCCTTTGGGGCTGAGATGACACTCTGCTGGTTATTGGCCTTTGCTGCAGTGGTACTTCATTTCTCCTGGATGGTACTGAGCTGCTAGTTGATGCCACTGTATTTCTGGTGGATGGCTGCGAGCTGCTGGTTGATGCCACAGCGCTACTTGTGGTAGCCTGCTGCCCCATGTCAGAACGCCTTCGTTTCATGGGCACACTTTGCTCTTCCTCTGAATCTGTAGAAGACCCAGTGCTTCCAACCGGTTCATATTCTGAATCAGAATCAGAGAGCTCCCCGCTGCTCTCGTCGGTCAAGCACATATGTTCGTATGCCTGCTGAGTGGTAAAAAAACTTTTTGCCATACTGGTGACTGTGGGCTGTGGTGACAAACTATGGTAGGGAAACTGGAACAGATATGGCTGCACTGATGGGTGCTGATGAGATGAGGCTGGTCTAATGAGTGTGCACTGATGGGTACTAAGGGTGCACTGATGGGAACTGATGAGGGTGCACTGATTATCTGCCACTGATATGCACTGATAAGGCGGCGGTGATGAGGATCCACTGATGAGCACTCACTTATGGGCACTATTGGGCACTCTAGTGGCACTGATGAGCGCTGTAGTGGTGCAGATGAGCACTATAGTGGCGCTGATGTGGTACTGATGGCACTAATGTGGCACTGGGCACTGATGGCACCGATGGGCACTGTAGTGACACTGGGCACGGTAGTGGCACTGACGGAGCACTGGTGGCACTGATGGAGCACTGGTGGCACAAATGGGCACTGTAGTGGCACTGATGGTGCACTGACGGACACTGGTGGCACAGATGAGCACTGGTGTAGCACTGACAGACACTGGCGGCACAGATGAGCACTGTAGTGGCACTGATGGAGCACTGACGGCACTGAGCACTGTAGTGGCACTGGTGGTGCACTGATTGGCACTGATGAGTACTGTAGTGGCACTGGGCACTGGTGTGGCACTGATGGACACTGGCAGCACCGATAAGCACTGTAGTGGCACTGGGCACGGTAGTGGCACTGACGGACACTGTAGTGGCACTGGTGTGGCACTTATGGACACTAGCAGCACCAATGGGCACTGAAGTGGCAGAGGTGGCACTGAAGTGGCAGAGGTGGCACTGGTGGGGACTGTATTGGCACTGGTGGAGACTGTATTGGCACTGGTGGGGACTGTATTGGCACTGGTGGGGACTGAAGTGGCACTGTAGGGGCACAGATGGGTACTGTAAGGGCACAGATGGGTACTGTGTGGCACAGATGGGTACTGTGTGGCACAGATGAGCACTGCTAGGCACTGCTGGTCACTGCTGGCACAAGAAAAAAACGACACTCACTTTAAAATGTCTTCTCTCCTCACACTCTGTAACAGGGTGAGGAGAGAAGAGAAGGAGACCTTTGAGTGACCTGTTTTTGTTTACATTTTGATCGCTCCCTCATTGGAGGGAGCGATCAGGTGGTGAAGAGCCGCTTTCATTGGCTCTTCACCGCGATCTCTGTTGCGCCGGGTCTCCTGGACCCGGCAAGCACACACACTCCCGCGAGCGCGCCGCAGGACGCGCGCGAGACACGGAGGTGCACGAGGACGTCCCAGGGACGTCCTGTCACAATAACTTGGCCGCGCTGTAGCAGTATTTCTGCTATGGCGCGGTCGGCAAAAGGTTAAACTCACCTGGGGCAAGTAACAGGTGTGGGCAATATAAAAATCACACCTGAAAGCAGATAAAAAAGAGAGAAGTTTACTTAGGCCCCTTTCACATTGGACCGGGAGCCGCGTTGGCAGTATATCGCCGCTAAAAATAGCGGCGCTTTGCCGCGGGAATCGGCCGCTAGCGGTGCGGTATTAACCTCCGCTAGCGGCCGATAAAGGGTTAATACCGCCCGCAATGCGCCTCTGCAGAGGTGCATTGCGGGCGGTATTGCCGCGGTTTTCCCATTGTTTTTAATGGGAAGGAGCGGTATACACGCCGCTCCTCTCACCGCTCCAAAGATGCTGCTGACAGGAGATTTTTTTGTCTCCCGCCCTCGGGCTTTCACTTTGAGGTAGCTGGGCAGGAGTTTTTCAGGCGGTATAGCAGTGCTATTTTTAGCGCTGTTCCGCCTGAAAAACTCCTCAGTGTGAAAGGGGTCTAAAACTCACCTGGGGCAAGTAACAGGTGTAGGCAATATAAAAATCGCACCCGAAAGCAGATAAAAAGGAGAGAAGTTCACTTAGTCTTTGCATTGTGTGTCTGTGTGTGCCACACTAAGCATGGACAACAGAAAGAGGAGAAGAGAACTGTCTGAGGACTTGAGAACCAAAATTGTGGAAAAATATCAACAATCTCAAGGTTACAAGTCCATCTCCAGAGATCTGGATTTGCTTTTGTCCACAGTGCGCAACATTATCAAGAAGTTTGCAACCCATGGCGCTGTAGCTAATCTCTCTGGGCATGGATGAAAGAGAAAAATTGATGAAAGGTTTCAATGCAGCATAGTCCGGATGGTGGATAAGCCGCCCCAAACAAGTTCCAAAGAAATTCAAGCTGTCCTGCAGGCTCAGGGAGCATCAGTGTCAGCGCCAACTATCCGTCGACATTTAAATGAAATGAAACGCTATGGCAGGAGACCCAGGAGGACCCCACTGCTGACACAGAGACATAAAAAAGCTACAGTTTGCCAAAATGTACTTGAGTAAGCCAAAATCCTTCTGGGAAAGCGTCTTGTGGACAGATGAGACCAAGATAGAGCTTTTTGGTAAAGCACATCATTCTACTGTTTACCGAAAATGGAATGAGGCCTACAAAGAAATGGTGGAGGTTCAATGATGTTTTGGGGTTGTTTTGCTGCCTCAGGCACTGGGTGCCTTGAATGTGTGCAAGGCATCATGACATCTGAGGATTACCAAAGGATTTTGGGTCGCACTGTAGAGCCCAGTGTCGGAAAGCTGGGTTTGCGTCTGAGATCTTGGGTCTTCCAGCAGGACAATGACCCCACACATACGTCAAAAAGCACCCAGAAATGGATGGCAATAAAGCGCTGGAGAGTTCTAAGGTGGACAGCAATGAGTCCAGATCTAAATCCCATTAAACACCTGTGTTGAGATCTTAAAATTGCTGTTGGGAAAAGGCGCCCTTCCAATAAGAGAGACCTGGAGCAGTTTGCAAAGGAAGAGTGGTCCAAAATTCCAGGTGAGAGGTGTAAGAAGCTTATTGATAGTTATAGGAAGCGACTGATTTCAGTTGATTTTTCCAAAGGGTGTGCAACCAAATATTAAGTTAAGGGTGACAAGAATTTTGACCAGCCCATTTTTGGAGTTTTGTGTGACATTATGTCCAATTAGCTTTTTTTCCCTCCCTTTTTTTGTTTTGTTCCAATACACACAAAGGGAATAAACATGTGTATAGCAAAACATGTGTTATTGCAATACTTTTCTGTGAGAAATACTTGATTTTCTGGAAAATTTTCTGGGGTGCCATCAATTTCGGCCAGGACTGTACGCTATTGGAGCTGGAATTACCGCGGCTGCTGGCACCAGAGTTGCCCTCCAATAGATCCTCGTTAAAGGATTTAAAGTGTACTCATTCCAATTACAGGGCCTCGAAAGAGTCCTGTATTGTTATTTTTCATTTCGAATTGTTCAGCCTATACTCATGTAGTTCATATGCCACCATAGCACAGAGTGTGGCTACGTCCAGTACCCCCCATCCCCCCCCCCCCGTGTGATTTTGATATAGCCCAATTGTGTGTGTGTGGATTCCCACACTGCTCCTTTGCCTAAACTCACATCCATCAGTTCATTGTGCATTCACCTGATAACTTTGTTTTATTTGTTGGCAGCGGTTACTGTCAGCCATTGATACAAGCTGGCAAATGTACCTGTATTTGTCTAACTTTCATAAACAGTCTTTTGGAAGCTGCTAAATAAATCACATGCAGCACTGGCAAAGTCTTTCTAAAAGTGTCCCTTTAATACTTTATTCTAAGGCCTCATTTACATCCGTGCCCCATGCAGAGTTCTGTTTTACCAGCACTGGGGGCATTCAGGGCCATACATCCACATGGATGTTATATTAGTGTCCTTGCAGCCGCTGCGTCTCAGTTGACAACTATGGGACTGCCTGCACAGGGATGCATGGATCACCTATGAAAACCTGTGCTGGTAAAACACAGCCCTTCACGGAACATGGATGTAATGACTGCATCTAAACGAGGCCTGGGCCTAGGTTCACACTGTTGAGGGTGGTTGCAGGTGCAGGAATCGCACCCGCAGCCAAAACGCGCTGCCCTTTAAACACTTGCCAACCAGCCGCTATCGTTATACGGTGGCAGGTCAGCACGTTCCCGCAAATGGCCGTAGGTGTACGTCAGAGCCGTAGTAGACGCGCACACACCCACTGTATGGTAGGGGACCCGATGTGGCCGGCGGATCGCAGGAACGAGAGCCAGAACGGGGATCTGTCCGTGTAAACAGACAGATCCCCATTCTGACAGGGGAGTAGACAGATCTGCTGCACACTGTTTGTGCACATGCTGTTCAAGCAGAGGAGAATACAGTGGAACCCTGGATTACGAGCATAATCCGTTCCAGGAGAATGCTCGTTATTCAAAGTACTCGCATATCAAAGCAAGTTTCCCCATTGGCGTCAATGGAAACAAAAATAATTTGTTCAGCATTGACTTCAATGGCATGCAATACCGCATGTGGCCAGAGGTGGGGGCGGCAGAGAGCCTCTGAAAGGGCCGGGGACACCTCGGCTGAACTTGGGAACGGAGTGTTTGTGAGATTTTCCGAACGGCTCTGTTCGGCTCCGGCGCCCCTCCACCTCAGGCCAAGTGCGGTATTGCATAATGCTTTGGCTTGAATCCTGCTTGTTTTGCGAGACAACACAACGCAAACCGAGTCAGGATTTTTTAAAATACAGTGCTCATATTGCAAAACACTCGTTCACAGCGTTACTCGCAATCCGAGGTTCCACTGTAGTTCTATATGAGGAGTGGAATCGTTCAGGTGTAAAAATGCACATAAGGTGCATTTACAAGGGTTCCCATTGAAGTCTACGGGGCCAAAAAGCCTGAATATGCTAAAAAGGGGAAACAGGGACAATTAGATAGAGTAGGATTCTGCATTTTGAGGGTAGTCAGGTGTAAGTATGAACGGGGGCTAAAGTGTAGGTGGTTGTACTGCCAATCCTGCAATGGCTGGTGATTTGTGTACCAGGTTCTCTTCCCACTAGTGCCATGGCAGTCAGGCAAATGGCAACTTTCACTGCTCAGAAACAGTCTAGGGCATGGGTTCCAACAGGTTGCCCCCCAGCTGTTGCAGAACTACAGGAACCATGAAGCATTGCAAGGCAAGTCCCATGAGGCATTGCACGGCTGACAGTTGCAAGCACGACTCCAAAAGGCAGAGGTATGATGGGACTTGTAGTTCCACAACAGCTGGAGGACTGCAAGTTTTACATTGGATAGTGTTAGGGAGCTATAAGATACTCCAAACCTTTTACAGGTAAAAATTAGGACACTCTTCACTTTGTAACAGTTTCTCAACACAGTTCCTCAAGTAGTAGGACATAAAGTAGAAGGCACTGGGGCAGCTTCAACAATTTCCTAGGCCTGGCAACCCTTAGTTTCAATAATGCAGCAGGGGTTAACAACAGTCACTGAGAGCCTTCTCCTTTAGGTCAGTGTCCACAAGGCTTGGATGTCTCCTCAAACTCAGGCAGGCAGACTCCTGTGTAAAGCTCCCAGATCAGATCCTCATTGGCACCTCTATTTAGCTCCCAAAGGATTTGTAGCAGGATAGCCCCCCCAGCTAAGGCAGTTTGACCCTTGATGAGACAGGCTAGACTTCAACAGGATAGCCAGGAAGAGTTGGCATCCCTCCTGGCTGGAAACCTCTCCTAATGGGAAAATAATCCTGCTCTCTGGCATTCCAGATCATATATACGCCCCCCCAAACACCATCTGAGCACACCTCCCCAGGGATTGGCTGGAACTGCATAAATATTCAAAATGCTCACTTGACTCTCCCACCCACTATGTTCTGAAAAATCTCTAAAAAACAGAGGGAAGCAGTCAAACTTGCAGCCTGCAGAACCAAGAGCAGCCTAAAGCAATCACATGCACTCCTCTGCTGATTACAGGAGAGCCCAGAACTAAATTAGCCTAACCAAAACCTAGCAGCCTAGCTAGGATGGTGCTGCACCTACAGTATGTGTCAACATGGGCAGGTTTTCATTACAGGTTGGTAGGAGGGTTTTCAAATAACAGGATTAGTGTAGTTGAATATTGTAATTGTAATATAACGACTATTTGTCAAGCAATGATAGGTGCCAGTATTCTATTTTCTTTCTTTATTTATTTCTATGTGGTTTGGACACCTGCCTATTTATGGTAGGCATGTTCACAGGCAATACATTCAAAGCAGGTTTGCAAATATAGTGGAGAGGAAAAATATTTTATTACAACTTTCCACAGCCAATGCTGTCTAACAAATGAGTTCTCTCTTGTAGTTCAGGCAGTGCCGATCCTGACCTCCCTGGGGCCCTAAGGAAAATGACATGTCACATTAAAGTTGAGAAGCGGGGGCGCTGCCGACAGTGACATGTCTCCCATGCAGACAGCAAGTTGAGGGGCCGAAAATGACTTCTCACCAGGCGGGGCCTCTAGTTATTTGGGGGGCCCTAAGCGGCTTGCATAGTGAGCCTATAGGGCGGATCGGCCCTGAGTTCAGGGTATAGACGCTGACACCCTGAAATACAGAAATTGAACATTGTAAGGGCTCATGTACTCAGCCACAAAAAAAAGCATTTTAACCAGAGTTATAAATATGACGGAAACTAAGCTGTATGACCAGGTATGGCTGTGTGCTAAAGCCCAAAGGCGACATTCATACCTGAGCAAAGAGATTTTCAGGTTATTTTATTTGAGCATGTTTACGCAAATATATCAGCATTTTAGAAGTGTATTTCAAATACAATAATTTTGTATTTGTAAAGGAAATTTGTAAATTCTGTATAAAATTGTATTCTATTTTGAATGCTTTGCCTATGTATTGCACACTGCACTCATTGTTCACACGGCACTATTATTAATATTATACAGGCTTTATATAGCGCCAACAGTTTTCACAACGCTTTACAACATGGGGGCACACAGTAAAGTTACAATACAAATCAATACAGGAGGGATCAGAGGACCCTGCTCATTAGGCCGCGTACACACGACCGGTCCATCCGATGAGAATGGTCCGACGGACCGTTTTCATCGGTTCACCGCTGAAGCGGACTGATGGTCTGATATGCGTACACACCATCAGTTCAAAAACCGATCGGGTCAGAACGCGGTGATGTAAAACACACGACGTGCTGAAAAAAACGAAGTTCAATGCTTCCAAGCATGCGTCGACTTGATTCTGAGCATGCGCGGGTTTTGAACCAATGCTTTTGTGTACTAACCATCGGTTTGGACCGATGGTCAGCCGTCCATCGGTTCGATTTTAAAGCAAGTTCTATCCTTTTTGTTCGAAGGACAACAGACCGATGGGCCGTACACACGGTCGGTTTGGAACGATGAAACTGGACTTCAGGCCGTTTTCATCGGTTTGGACCGACCGTGTGTACGCGGCCTAAGGCCCCATACACACGAGAGAATTTATCCGCGAATACGGTCCAGCGGACCGTTTCCGCGGATAAATCCTCTCGAGGATTTCGGCGGATTTTCATGCGATGGAGTGTACACACCATCGCATTGAAATCCGCGCCGAAATCCTCTGGCGATGACGTGTCGCGCCGTCGCCGCGATTATGATATGGCGACGTGCGCGACGCTGTCATATAAGGAATTCCACGCATGCGTCTAATCATTACGACGCATGCGGGGGATCCCTTCGGACGGATGGATCCGGTGAGTCTATACAGACCAGCGGATCCATCCGTTGGGATGGATTCCAGCAGATGGATTTGTTTGGCATGTCAGCAAATATTCGATCTGCTGGAATCCATCCCAGGGGATAAATATCCGCGGAAACAGATCCGCTGGAGTGTACACACCATAGGATCTATCCGCTGAAACCCATTTGCTGGGATTTTTCAGCAGATGGATTCTATCGTGTGTACGGGGCCTAAGAGTTTACAATCTAGAAGGGAGGGTCAAGTGGAACAAAAGGTAATAACTGTGGGGGGTGAGCTAATGGAGAAAATAAAAATACAGTTGTTATTTGTGGGTAGGATAGGCTTCTCTGAAGGTTTTCAGGGATTGTCTAAAGCCTCGTACACACGACCGGTTTTCCTGCCAGGAAAACTACGGGGAGAGCTTTTGGCCAGGAAAACCCGCCATGTGTATGCTTCCTCGCAGTTTTCCCGACAGGAAAACTGCCGGGAATTCCGGCAGGAAAATAGAGAACCTGCTCTCTATTTTCCCACTGGGATTCCCGGCGGTTTTAAACCCGGGAGTTTTCTTATGGGGAAACACTGCGAGGGAGCATACACACGGTTGGGATTCCCGACCAAAGCTCTCCCCGCAGTTTTCCCGATGGGAAAACCTCTCGTGTGTACATGGGGAAAGTTACCAAGCAGGTTCTCGGTTATCCTGGTCGTGTGTACAGGGCTTTAAAGCTAATAGTAGGAGTAGGAGATAATTGGACATATTGGGGAAAGGTGTTCCATAGGATTGGAGAGGCTCTGGAAAAGTCCTGGGGGCAAGCATGGGAGGAGGTGAAGAAGCTAAAGAGCGAGAGGTTCTTGAGAAGGACAAAGAGAACGAATAGGTTGGTATTTAGAGACTAGGTTAGTGATGTAACTGGGGGCAGAGTTGTGGATGGCTTTGTAAGTAGTTAGTATTTTGAATTTAATTTGTTGGGTGAGCGAAAGCCAGTGGAGGGATTGACAGAGATGGGTAGCAGAAACAGAGCGATTGGTAAGGTGAATGAGTCTGGCAGCAGCATTCATGATGGATTGAAGCCACTAATAATGTTTTAAATACATGTTGCATGGAAAATGCAGGCTGCATAGTACCCCTAATATCAAACCTTAAATTCCCAAAGACAACCATATGAAATAATAAAAACACCAGTCCTTATATTTGGCAATAAATGGCAATGAGACTTTATTTTGGTTTGAAACATTAATAAATATCATATAACAAATTTCATCAATGAGAAAATAATTAGAAGTATTAATATCTAATTGCTTAGTCAAAAAACTCAAGCAAAACATATTCAAACATAAACCAGCACCCCCCCCCCCCCAATTCCAGGAGTGACAAAACCACAAATAGGTGCTTGTAACGAGCGGAAGGGTGGGTAGCTCTCTTGCTGTGATGATCCCAAAAGGAAGGCACACCTGCGATGGGACCTTTTTATAATGAGCCCTACACCTTATGGCAGGTTCTCTTACTTTTAATTGGCCAATCACACCTGTCCGGCCAGGTGAGGTAAATTCTTAACGAGACAGCACACCCGTTTATTCATGTTCTAACATTATTGAAGTAAACTAATCACAATTGATAAATATTTAATAATTTGTAGGATAGAAGTGGGGGGGGGAGGCAGCCGCAGGCCCATGCAAGTGTGCCCAAATAAATTGAGCCCACTTGAGCATTTTCGAGTCCTAATTAGAATTTAGCCTGTCTATGTTACGCCCCTTGTTACCATAAAAGTACAATTGTAATATTAATACGATACCTACATAATCATGTACAGTATAGAAAAAAAACTTCAATTGCGCCAAATAAACAGAAGAGTTATTTGAAAAGATGAGTGTGTTTTGTGTCTGCTCCCTACTGCAGTAGTTACCGTATTTATCAGGGTATTGCGCGCTCTGGCGTATAGCGCGCACCCCTAAAGTGGACCTGCATTCCTGTGGAAAAAAGATTTCTGTACTTACAGTTTTGGTGTCTTGCACGGCATCCATCGGCGGCCTCGTCGGGTCCGGCGTCTGTCTGCGGCTTCGGGTGTCCTCTTCGTCGGGTCCGGCGTCCTTCTGCGGTGTCCTTCCCACTCGATCCCCGCTTTCCCGCGCCGAGTTTGAATACTGCGCCGGCATATACCGAGCGAAGTACACTCGTGTATAGTCGGGCAGGCTCGGCTCCTCTCGCGCTCACGTCCTGTACGTCCAGGACGTGAGCGCAAGAGTAGCCGAGCCATTATGATTATATCATTTATTATTATTATTATATTATATTATATTATATATATATTATTATGATTATAATCATTATGAGGATAAGAGTTGCCTATCTATAACATTTCCAGAACAGTAATCAATCTTTAGGTGTTTTTGCCAATGGAAAATAGCTGGGGAAGGAAACCAGTTCTTACAGGTAACAAAACACCTAAAATATGGTTGAAAAAATGTTTGCAGGTGCTCCCACTGAGGTCTATGGGGAGAATCTGCCTCAAAAGTAGCTAACTTTGTTTTGTATCTCTGCATTGCAGTTCTTGTCAACCCTGTGAACAAAAAAGTGAACTATGGAATCGTAGCACAACAAAAAAACACGAATAAGGGTTAAAAAATGGCAAAACCTCCAGAGAAGGGCCTCAAACCTTGAACCCACTGGGGCACAAGACTCCTGGCAAGGTACTCCATGATCTACCTAGGCCCATTGGGTACCTGCTAAAGCTAGTCCCCTAAGCACTTGGTGGGTGGCTGTCCCGAAAAGAGACCCCCCGTGTTGGGTAGAGGAGAAAGGCCACAGATCTTCCCCACGACATCAGGGAAGGCCCTGATAATGCACACCCTCAGTCTCTGTGAATAAATAAAATACACATACAGTGCTAGTGCCCATATAAAAAAGGCCAAGTGCATTGACGGAGGCGGACCTTCCAACCAGTATAACAGTTTTCCCTGGACTAAGTCCAAAAGATGTGCTCATAGAAAGCGTAAAGTGACGAGTCCTAGTGCCATTGAAAAAATAAATGGTTTACCACTGCCAAAGTGTTTTCCAGGCACACCCGTGACACCACTCCCAGGGGGGCACATTACTGAGCACTCAAAAGTAGTTCATGTAGCTTCTGGGGCATCAGGTGTCAAGCTGCAGGTGCCTGAGTGCTCATATGTAAATGACCAATATTTAGTTACATATGATTTTGTTTATTGCGAAGTTTGGAGCAGTGAGCTTCAAGCTACAAAACGCTCAGGTACGAATAGGGCCTTAGCTCTGTATTGGCCTTTACACATCTATATGTGTATAATCGCAAGCTCTTTACAGGACAATTCCAATGCGTGTTCTTTCTGCTACCGTGATGCTGCATCATTTCATTATGGCCATTTGCATGCAATAAGGAATGTAGTTTACAGATTCCACAAACTGGAAGATTGTTGCTTCTTACCACATATTTGCCAGCATACTATGAGAATGTACAATGTAACATGTAGAACTTCAGTTCTGCAATAAAGTGAGCACGTTAGCTGCAGATGGAAAGCAGTGGTGTAAAGAGCAATACATATTGTTACAGCAGCTGAAAAAAAGTGTCACTTGAAGCCCAAAAGATGTGTTGACAGTGGAACATAGTTTTTGCCGCAATACAATGCAAAGCATTGTGCCCATAGAATGTGTGGACCCCGGTATAGCTGCCTTTGCAGACTAGGGGGAGCAAGTGTAAACGAAACCTCACTTAAAATGCTAAGTAATATGTTGAACCCTGGTGTAGTTCAATATCCTGCTTATTATTTTGTTGGATTGTCGATCTTCAGAGAATAGCAGCGACTTTGCATAGTCAGCTTACCCAGAGGTGAAGTAAGACGTGTTTCCTGGCCAGCAAGTATTACTTTTGCATTGCTGGCTTGGCATTTTGAAAACTTTTAGAAGCTGATTAAAACAGGTACAATGTGCAGTGATATTTCAGTGCCCAGCCTTACTACAGGGTGTGCCAAATGTAGGTACACATTACTGATCAGATCACAGCATTTCATTTTATTTATTTTTCTATTATTTATTATTACTTTTACTTTACGGTTATAGAGAGGGCAGATAATTCCCCCTTCTGATTCACCCCTTGTCTCGTTCCCCTAACCACCTCTGAACGCCTTCCTTTGGTTCCAACCTCTACCTGCCTCCCAGTACCATCCTTTTTAGAAAATACAAAAATACAGAACCAAGAAGTATCATTTTGTGGTGTTAAAGGGGTTGTAAAGATATTTTTTTTCCCCCTAAATAGCTTCCTTTACCTTAGTGCAGTCCTCCTTCACTTACCTCATCCTTCCATTTTGCTTTTAACCACTTAAGGACCCCTTCACGCCTATATACGTCGGCAGAATGGCACGGCTGGGCACATCCACGTACCTGTACGTGGCCCTTTAAGCCCAGCCGTGGGGTCGCGCGCGCCGCCGGCACGTGCACGCGACCCGGTCCGAAGCTCCATGACCGGGACCCGTGGACCCGATCGCCGCTGATCGCCACCATTGGTAGTAAAAAAAAAAATATTAGTAAAAATGCAATAAAACTATCTCCTATTTTGTAAACGCTATAAATGTTGCGCAAACCAATCGATAAACGCTTATTGCGATGTTTTTTTTTACCAAAAATAGGTAGAAAAATACGTATCGGCCTAAACTGAGAAACAAAAAAAAAAATTATATCTTTTTTGGGGATATTTATTATAGCAAAACGTAAAAAATATTGATTTGTTTTCAAAATTGTCGCTCTATTTTTGTTTATAGCTCAAAAAAAAAAAAAAAAAAAAAACGCAAAGCTGATCAAATACCACCAAAGAAAAGCTCTATTTGTGGGAAAAAAAGGACCAATTTTGTTTGGGAGCCACATCGCACGACCGCAAAATTGTCAGTTAAAGCGACGCAGTGCCGAATAAATTTTTTTTTCAAACCTGCAAGGCAAAAGGCATAATCAGCTAGTATGCACCGCATACTGGCTGATTATGAAATACTTACCTCGGAACGAGGTGAAGAACACTTACCTGGTCCACGCCGAGCGAGATGTCATCTTGCTCCGGCGTGTCTTCTGGGTATCGCCGCTCCAGCGCTGTGATTGGCTGGCCTGGTCATGAACAGGGGTAAATCTTTCAGAGGTAAGGGGAACCCCATGGCAAAATTTGATAAAAAAATAAAATAACGGTGTGGCCCCCCCCCCACAATCCATACTAGACCTTTATCCAAGCATGCAAGCGAGTGAGTTCCCCCCATTCTGAACCATGCCAGGCCACATGTCCTTAACATTGGGGGGGAGGGGTGCCTTGGGGTTGGGGCTCTGCCCCCCCAAAGTACCTTGTCCCCATGTGGATGGGGACAAGGGTCTCTTCCCCATGACCCTTGGCAGTCATGGGGGTCTGCGGACAGGGGCTTATCAGAATCTGGAAGGCCCCTTTAACAAGAGGGCCCCAAGACCCCAGCCCCACCCATGTGAATGAGTATGAGGTACATAGTGTCACAAACTATGGTGAACGGAAGTGAACCACAACTGCGGTTAAGGAAATAATTTAATGCACCTCCCTATGTTATGTGAGATTTCAGTATTGGACCCCAGGAGTCACTCCAATCAGAGAACAGGAGTTTGGGGGTTCACTACATCATCTCTCTCACATATAGGAATGCTTTGAGCTACTAAGGGTGGAGGTATTACAACATGCCTCCAACCGCTAGCGTAGAAAAATTACAATAAAGATCAACGAGCACAAATGCATTAAAGATTCCAATGCACTTCTCTATGCAAATGATTATCAGCATGGGACCCCAGGCGTCACTCCAATCAGAGAACAGGAGTTTGGGGGTTCTCTACATCATATCACTTATCATAAAGGAATGTGTTGGGCTACTAAGGGAGCAGGTATAAAATACCTACAACGCTTAGCACGAAAAAAATTGAGCAAACATGTTCAGTAATTTAGGGCGTGAGCCCATATATATTTAACAACGTATGTCAAGCACGTAGCAAATAAGAATACTGTAAGTAATATTTGCGTAAGAGAGGCAAGTATAGCTCAGCTTAATTGAGAGTGTATGTCCCTTTAAGATATTCCACAGTGGGCAACTAAAGATACACTAAGTAATCCTAAGCAGTAGGTTAGTATTAAGTAAGCTAGATCTAAATACAGTACTTGGTAATTCTAGAGCAATATAAGTGACGTAATTGTTACTTATCTGTTTTGCAGAGGATGAGTGTTGTAATATCTTAGCACCAAGGGTTTCTGTAGTGTAGGGTCTCCTGAAGGAAGATATCTTTAGGGTGTCCCCAGCAATGGCAGCATGACAGCATTGCTTCAGTTAAGACATGAGCTAAATGGTGGTAGGGATCCAGCTTATCATGATGTCCAGCTTGGGGAACAATGGTACCAGTAGTTTTGTAGCGTGGCTGGCTACGGCTGACAATAATAGAACAGCGTGTATACTACACGCTGTTCTGTTTATAGTGGAGAGGCATGTGTGCCGAATAGAGCGTAATTACGCTCGGCACTTCTGCGTTCCATGCTGTAACGCACGCGGCGCCGGAGGATGACGTCATCGCCAACGTGGAACGCAATACAGCGACAGAAGCGCCGGTTACACATAGTACCTCTACCCATTCATCAAAAAAGTGTACAAAGTGAATAAAAACAGTACAAGAGTTTTTGAAATTCACAAATGCAGTAGTTTAGAATTTGGTTAAAAGGTTTAGTACTGGGAAACACTGAAAGATAAAAAGTTCATTTTATATACAACTATATAGATCAAACCAAAATTAGGGACAAATAAGGAGGAAAGAGGGACAGAGGGACTTTGTTCCAAATCAGGGGATAGTCTCTCAAAATCCGGGAACAATGTATACCTATGTATGTATTTATGAGGTCTTAAATGCATTTCATAATGCCTTCCTTGGACCCACCCTGTATATCATATTTGGCAAAAAGTTGAATTGTCCTTCCAGGATGCTATAATATAATCTCATAAGCTGTCTAACCTGTTCAGACACTTTCTTGAGGTGCCAAAGAGGAAATGCTTTTTATTTAGTGTAAGTATACTTTACAAAAAATTCCTGTTACTTTCCCGTATAAAATTGCATTTAACGCCTCAGACACAGTGTGAACCCACTTCTCATGCCGTGTACACACAACCGGTTTTCCTGGCAGGAAAAATGCCATGAGAGCTTTTGGTCGGGAATCCCGGACGTCCGTGTGTATGCTCCATCGCAGTTTTCCCGACAGGAAAACTGGCGGGAAAAAAGAGAACGGGCCAGATCCACAAAGATCTGCCTATCTTTAGGCAGGCGTAGCGTATCTAAGATACACTACGCCGCCGTAACTTAGAGCGTAGTTTCCGTATCCTGAAAGAATTTGCGCCGTAAGTTACGGCGGCGTAGTGTAACTGTGTCGGCGTAAGGGCACGTAATTCAAATGGATAAGATGTGGGCGTGTTTTAAGTTAATTCTACTTGACCCCACGTAAATGACGTTTTTTTTTAACGGCGCATGCGCCGTCCGTGGGGGTTTTCCAGTACGCATGCTCGAAATCACGTCGCAAATAGTCAATGCTTTTGACGTGAACGTAATTTACGCAAAGCCCTATTCACGAACGTTTTACGCAAACGACGGAAACAACGGAAAATTCGACGCTGTCCCGACGTCCATACTTAACATTGCGTACGCCTCATAGACCCAGGAGTAATGTTACGCCGAAAAAAGCCTTACGTAAACGACGTAAAAAAATGCGCCGGGCGGACGTACGTTTGAGGATTGGCGTATGTAGCTAATTTGCATACTCTACGCGGAAATCAACGGAAGCGCCACCTAGCGGCCAGCGTAAATATGCACCTAAGATCCGACAGCGTACTAAGACGTACGTCAGTCGGATCAAGCCCACATTCAGTCGTATCTTTGTTTTGTGGATACAAAACAAAGATACAACGGGGCCTCTTAGGACTTACGCAGCGTATCAATAGACACGCCGGCGTAAGTTCTTTGTGGATCTGGGCCAACATGTTCTCTTTTTTCCCGCCGCGATTCCCGGCGGTTTTTAAGCCGGCAGTTTCCCTGTGGGGAAAACCTGCGGTGGAACATACACACGGTCGGGTTTCCCTACCAAAGCTCTCATGGCAGTTTTCCTGTCGTGTGTAGGGGGAAAAAACTACCGAGCAGGTTCTCGGTTTTCCCGGCAGGACTTTTTACCGCCGCGAAAATCGATCGTGTACACAAGGCATTACTGCCATTTGGCGATGGCCCTGCATCTGAAGGTTTTTTACATGGCAGAAACAGAAACGTTTTTTTTTTTACACCCACACAATGCAGGTGTAATTTTCTATTTTTACATCTAGAATGCCCCCGCACAGATCTCAGAGCCAACCTGCTTCTCAGTGTCCAAGACATCTCTCCCATTCATCTCTGAACAAGCTGCAGTCACATTTGCTGTACAGATCATTGTAAATACTGGGCAGTGGAGGAGCAGGCATGGGGAGAAGAGTCACACTGCCTCTGTGTTTCTATGTGTATGCTTAAGTTTCACACATCTATGCGTACTACTTCTTACAAGGATGTGAAACTACCACAAATAGCACACCAGTAAACATTTAAATATACAAAAGGTTTCCAGTATTTTCACATCAGAAAAGTATGTTATACCAGCATTTCCAGAAGACCATGAAAACTTAAAGCGGAGGTTCACTCTAAAAAACAACTTTGTACCATGCCATCCAGCATACTAGCGTCAGCTACAGTATGCCTTTATTTTTTTTTTTGGGGCTGTACTTACAGTTTAATCCTTAAGTTTCGTTTCAGACTCCCGCGGGGAAAGGCGTTCCTATGAAGAGGGGAACATGATTGACGGCCGGCTATGGCGCGTCACGCGTTCCGAAAATAGCCGGAGTAGGACTTGGCTCTTCACGGCGCCATACGGCGCCTGCGCACAGACTAGGAGCTGACTGCGCAGGCGCCGTATAGATCCGAGTCCTATCCTATTTCGGAAAGCGTGACGCGCCATAGCCGGCCGTCAATCATGTTCCCCTCCTCATAGGAATGCCTACTCCCAGCGGGAGTCTGAAACTAAACTAAAGGATGTAAACTGTAAGTACAGAGCCAAAAAAATAAATAAAGGCATACTGTAGCTGACGCTAGTATGCTGGATGGCATGGTAGACCAAGACATAATTTTTTTAGGGTGAACCCCCGCTTTAAAGAGGAACTCCCCCAGCAAAAAAAAATTTAAGTCAGCAGCTACACATACTGTAGCTGCTGACTTTCATATTAGGACACTTACCTGTCCTGGAATCCAGCCATGTCGGCATCGCAACCTATGTTACAATCAGCCCTTGGGTGCTGCCGCCGCCATTCGTTCTAGGGGAAACTGGCAGCAAAGCGTTTAGGCTTTTCCCTACTGCGCATGCGCAAATCGCGCTGTGATTTCTGCGGTGGGGGGAGGAGAAGGGGAGCCGAACTTCCGAGTGATCTTGCCATGACAAATATGACACCGGAGGGGGAGACAGATAAGTGGAGCTTCCACTTTTGGGTGGAACTCCGCTTTAAGAGCCAGTTCACACTTGGATCTGCACGTCAGGGGCGTTGCTAGGTGGCAAAAAGACCAGGGGCTTCAGCCCGATGTCCAAAGCCGGAACCAGGGGGGGGGGGGTCGGCGGAATTAGAGGTGTTGTATGTGGAGTAGTGTTTTTTTGGGGCTGGGCGGTGGGGTTGTGTGACTTACCAGTGCACTGACCTACCTGCACTGCATGACCTAACACACACTGACCTACTGACAATGGTATAGATACACAAACACACACTGACTTACCTGAGCTCAGCCATGGTGTCAGTCACTGTCAGAGAGGAGAGGTCGAGGAGCTGCCATGCCAAGGAGGAGGAGCTGCCATGCCAAGGAGAGGAGCTGCCATGCCGAGGAGAGGAGCTGCCATGCCGAGGAGAGGAGCTGCCATGCCGAGGAGGAGGAGAGGAGCTGCCGAGCTGAGGAGCAGAGCTCAGCCATGGTGTCAGTCACTGTCAGAGAGGAGAGGTCGAGGAGCTGCCATGCCAAGGAGGAGGAGCTGCCATGCCAAGGAGAGGAGCTGCCATGCCGAGGAGAGGAGCTGCCATGCCGAGGAGAGGAGCTGCCATGCCGAGGAGGAGGAGAGGAGCTGCCGAGCTGAGGAGCAGAGCTCAGCCATGGTGTCAGTCACTGTCAGAGAGGAGAGGTCGAGGAGCTGCCATGCCAAGGAGGAGGAGCTGCCATGCCAAGGAGAGGAGCTGCCATGCCGAGGAGAGGAGCTGCCATGCCGAGGAGAGGAGCTGCCATGCCGAGGAGGAGGAGAGGAGCTGCCGAGCTGAGGAGCAGAGGGAGGACAGCAGGGATATTGTTTGGCGGCTACATTTTGAAATTCCCGCCTTCTGGAGACTCTGCAGGCTATGATGGACGCCAGGACGCACCACGTCCCATGGTCCTCCTGGATTGGCGCTGCAGGCTCCAGAAGGCGGGACGGGACCTATGACACTCGGCCAAACTCGGCCCCAGCGGAAGTCGGCCAAACTCGGCCCCAGCCGCATTCGGCCAAACTCGGCCACAGCCGCATTCGGCCAAACTCGGCCACAGCCGCATTCGGCCAAACTTGGCCACAGCCGCACTCTGCCAAACTCGGCCCCAGCCGCACTCGCCCAAACTCGGCCCCAGCCGCACTCGCCCAAACTCGGCCCCAGCCGCACTCGGCCGAACTCGGCCACAGCCGCACTTGGCCGAACTCGGCCACAGCCGCACTCGCCTATCCGATCGGTCCCGGCACTCGGGGCTAACAATACAAACTATAGGTAAATAGATTCGGGGCTTTTTGAGGGCCCATTCGGGGCTCCAGCCCCCCAAGCCTGGCCCTAACGACGCCCCTGCTCCAAGTGAATCACACAAGAATTCTGGACGGTCCACATGCAGCTCTGTGCAGTGCTATTTTAGCCCATTCATTTTGAATGAGTTCAAATTACACCAAAAGTAGCACATCCACTACGTTTGGAAACACACTGCATCTGGATTGCATGGTAGTTTTGTACCAGGGGATCCAATGGGGGCAAAGACACTGGGGGTTATTTACTAAAGGCAAATCCACTTGAAAATGCAGTCGCTGTAGATCTGAGGGGGACATGCACGGAAAATAAAAAACATAATTAGCTTGCACATGATTGGATGATAAAATCAGCAGAGCTTCTCCTCATTTCAGATCTTCCCCTCAGATCTACAGTGACTGCACTTCCAAGTGCACTTGTAGTGCAAAGTGGATTTGCCTTTTGTAAATAACCCCCAACGTGTTTGCAACCTGCGTTTGGGGTGTCATTAACCTATTGACACTCGCTGCAGATCACAAATAGAGTGTGTTTTAAAGGCAGTGATCCATAATTCTACTGTTTTCAGAAAAAGAAATGAGGCATTTAAACAAAAGAATACAGTCAAACATGGTTGAGGTTTACTGATGTGTTGGGATTGTTTAGCTGCTTCAGGCACTGGACGTCTTGACCGTGTGCATGGCATTATGAAATCTGAAGACTACCAAAGAATTCTGGGGTGCAATGTAGGGCCCAGTGGCAGAAAGTTGGGTCTCCGTCAGAGGTCATGAGTCTTACAGCAGGACAATGACCCAAAGCACACGTCAAAAAGCACCCAGAAATGGTTTAACCACTTCCATACAGGGCATTTTCACCCCCTTCCTGCCCAGACCAATTTTTAGTTTTCATCGCTGTTGCACTTTGAATGACAATTGCACGGTCATGCAACACTGTACCCAAATGAAATCTTTATGTTTTTCCCCCCACAAATAGAGCTTTTGTTTGGTGGTATTTGATCACCTCTGCAGTTTTTATTTTTTGCGCTATAAACAAAAGAAGAGCAACAATTTTGAAAAAACACCATGGGCCAGATTCTCAAAGGAGATACAACGGCGTATCTCCAGATACGCCGTCGTATCTCGGAGTCTGGGCGGTCGTATCTATGCGCCTGATTCTTAGAATCAATTACGCATAGATTTCTATTAGATCCGACCGGCGTAAGTCTGTTACGCCGTCGGATCTTAACTGCATATTTACGCTGGCCGCTAGGGCCGTGTACGCTGATTTACGCCTAGAAATATGTAAATCAGCTAGATACGCAAATTCACGAACGTACGCCCGGCCGACGCAGTACAGTTACGCCGTTTACGTTAGGCTTTTCCCGGCGTAAAGTTACCCCTGCTATATGGTGGCGTACATGCGGCGTACCAATGTTAAGTATGGACGTCGTCCCCGCGTCAAATTTTTTCAATTTTACGTCGTGTGCATAAGTCGTCCGTGAATGGGGCTGGACGTCATTTACGTTCACGTCTAAACCAATACGTCCTTGCGGCGTACTTTGGGGCAATGTACACTGGGATATTCCACGGACGGCGCATGCGCCGTTCGTGAAAAACCTCAATCACGTCGGGTCACAAGTTATTAACATAAAACACGCCCCCCTGTTCCAAATTTGAATTAGGCGGGCTTACGCCGGCCTATTTACGCTACGCCGCCGCAACTTACGGAGCAAGTGCTTTGAGAATACAGCACTTGCCCGTCTAAGTTGCGGAGGCGTATCGTAAATCTTTGAGAATCTGGCCCCATATTTTTTACTTTTTGATTTAATAAATATCAAAATTAAAAAAAAAAAAAAATCAGTTTGGACCGATATGTATTCTTCTACATATTTTTGGTAAAAAAAAAATTGCAAAAAGCGTATATTGATTGGTTTGCGCAAAAGTTATAGCGTCTACAAAATAGGTGATAGATTTATGGCATTTTTATTTTATTTTATTTTTTTACTAGTAATGACGGCGATCTGCGATTTTTATTGTGACCGTGACATTGCGGCGGACATATTGGACACTTTTGACGCGTTTTTTGGGACCATTCAAATTTATACAGCGATTAGTGCTATAAAACTGCACTGATTACTGTGTAAATGTGACTGGCAGGAAAGGGGTTAACACTAGGGGGCACTGAAGGGGTTAATATGCTCCCTGGGAGTGATTTCTAACTGTAGGGCCAGGGGGACTCACAAGGGGAGGAGACCGATCTGTGTTCCTTTGTTCTGGGAACACGCATCGGTCTCCTCACCTCTGACAGGAGGTGGATCTGTGTGTTTACACACACAGATCCACACTCCTGCCGTGTTTGCCGGAAATCGCGGGTGCCCGGCGGACATCGTGAATGCCGGGCACGCGCACTGGGTTGCGAGCTTTGCCGCGCACCCCCTAGCGCCCGCGATGCACAGGACGTCATATGACGTCCACTCTGAAGGACGGACAGTTCCTGCCGACGTCATATTATTATGGCTCGGTAGGGAACTGGTTAAGACAAAGAGCTGGGGGGTACTGAACTGGCCAGCAATGAGTCAAGATCTAAATCCCATAGAGTAGGGGTCTCTCCAACCCCCCGGGCACGGGCCGGTTACGTTCCATGGCCTGTTGATGACTGGGCCACATAGCAGATGAGCGGCAAATGCAGTCAGGACAGGGCTATCACACACTGCGGTTGTCTCCATATCCTCCACCTCCTACTGATGTGTGGCCATGCCTCTGTGTCCTCTCCCAGCTCCTCTGCCCACTCGGCCGACGATGTCATTCAATCAGCAGGGCAGGGGGTAGTAGGAGCTGCAGATTGGAATGGAGAGCTCCTGCTGCCCCCTGCCCTGCTGAAAGGATGATATATATTGGCCAGGCAGGCAGGGGAGCCGATGTTCTAACGATATGGTTCCTCTATCGGATAGGGTCCGGCCTCGACTGAGCATGCACAGTCGGAGGCTAGGAAAATCTCCAAGGCCAAACTACTGTTCGTCAGCTGTAAACGGAGCATGAGCAATGAACACTACGCTTGCTCATGATGCTCGGGACAGGTTATACATTCCCCCTCTGCTCGCTGGTTATACACCCCCCCTCCGCCCATCATGCGGCCTCTTATAAGCATATCCCCCCCTTAGAGAAAAGTATCTGCCCCTTGATGCCCCTTGCTGTATAGAGCGAGCATGTATAACCAGCGAGCGGAGGGGGCGAGTATAACCAGCCCCGAGCATCGTGAGCGAGCCCAGTGTTCATTGCTCATTGCGCATGCTCCGTTTACAGCTGACAAACAGCTGTTGGGCCTCTGAGATTTCCGTAGCCTTTCGACTGGGCATGTGCGGCACCTGCGCAGTCGAGGCCGGACCCTATCCGATAGGGGAACCATCTCAACAAAAAACCCGGGAGTGGATACATGGACTGATCGCAGCCTCTGCCGTGCCTAAGGTACGAGTCTTGTGCAGGGGAGGCAGAAATTAGAATACAAAAGTGTGGTGTTACAGAGGAAAGGGTGGAATGGGGGCAGACTTCAGGGGCATTGTGATGGAGGAGGCTGTGGTTGCTAGGAGCACTGTAATATAAAGGGGACTGCACTGTAATCATTGCAGTGCCCCTTTATAGTGCAGTCCCATTTATATCACTATATGGAAATAACCCACACTCTGGAATCCGTCCAAATTCTTTATTGGATAATCACCAAGTACGAAGTTACTTTGTTCTTGGTGATTATCCAATAAAGAATTTGGACGGATTCCAGAGTGCAGGTTTTTTTTTTATACATCCATATTCCGAGTTTGTGACGAGTTGGGGGTCGTCTGAACCTGGCACCCGGAGAGAAGGTACCAGTACCCAACATGCATATTTGGAGGTTATCACAGTAGAGCGGTGCTACCCTGTGTGTACTCTTTATATTACAGTGCCCCCTTTAGGCCCCTTTCACACCAGCAGACCGAACGGGTCGTTTCAGGCCTCGTACACACGACAGAGATTCTCGGCAGAATTCGCCGAGAAACTCGGTCAAAACCCGGATTCTGCTGAGAATCTCTGTCGTCTGTACAGTTTTGGCTCGATGGAGCCGCCGAGGAGCTCGACGAGAAAATAGAGAACATGTTCTCTATTTTCTAGTTGGCCGCGTTGTTCTATAGGAGAAGGCGGCCCGCCGAGCTCCTCGGCGGCTTCATCCCAAAACGAGACGAGGAACTCGACGTGCCAAGCACGTCGAGTTCCTCTGTCGTGTGTACGGGGCCTCAGGTGGACCCAACCGGTTTGCTAAAAACAGACAGATGGGGATATGT
Source organism: Rana temporaria (assembly GCF_905171775.1). Lineage (NCBI taxonomy): Eukaryota > Metazoa > Chordata > Amphibia > Anura > Ranidae > Rana > Rana temporaria. Next base: position 149,697,714 of record NC_053495.1, read on the forward strand.
TAACCGTACGGATGGTAATTGTATGGAAACGGACATGCAGTCTGTTACATCTGACCACCCCATAGAGCAGAGAAGCCTGTGTCTGTGTCTAGTCTGCAAAGTGGAGTGGACATGGACCTGTCATCCGCCTGCTCCATCTGAAAGGGGCCCTACAGAGCCGTCCCCGTTACAAAGGGGCACTGTGATGTAAAGGGGATGCACTGTAATGTAAAGGAGAACTGAGGACACTGATATAACAGGGGGACTTTGGGCTGAGGACAGACTCCATGAATATCCCCTCTTCCCCTGACCCCCGGCTGCCATGAAACCAGTCCCTGGTGCCAAAAGGTTGGGGACCACTGCCATAGAGCACCTGTGGAGAGATCTCAAAACAGCAGTTCGGAAAAGGAATAAAAAATGCAGGGGTATCAAGATTTTTGGCCGTGACTGTAGCCCTATATTCTGCATTCCCCACATCCTTATACAGTGTCCCCATATTCTACACCCCTATATATACCCTCCATATAGAATAACCATATAACATAGCCCTATATTCTGCATCCCCACATCCTTATACAGTTTCCCTATATCTTGCACCCCATTTAGTGTTCCCATATCCTGCACCCCACTTAGTGCTTCCATATCCTGCACCCCATTTAGTGCTTCCATATCCTGCACCCCATTTAGTGCTCCAATATCCTGCACCCCATTTAGTGCTTCCATATCCTGCACCCCATTTAGTGCTCCAATATCCTGCACCCCATTTAGTGCTTTCATATCCTGTACCCCATTTAGTGTCTCCATATCCTGTACCACATTTAGTGTCTCCATATCCTGCACCCCATTTAGTGTCTCCATATCCTGTACCACATTTAGTGTCTCCATATCCTGCACCCCATTTAGTGTCTCCATATTCTGCACCCCATTTAGTGTCTCCATATTCTGCACCCCATTTATTTAGTGTCCCAATATCCTGCACCCCGTTTAGATGTCCCCATATCCCACAACCCATTTAGTGCCCCATATCCTGCACCCCATTTAGTGTCCCCATATCCTGCACCCCATTTAGTGTCTCCATATTCTGCACCCCATTTAGTGTCTCCATATTCTGCATCCCATTTATTTAGTGTCCCAATATCCTGCACCCCGTTTAGATGTCCCCATATCCCACAACCCATTTAGTGCCTCCATATCCTGCACTCCATTTAGTGTCTCCATATCCTGCACCCCATTTAGTGTCTCCATATCCTGCACCCCATTTAGTGTCCCCATATTCTGCACCCCATTTAGTGCCTCCATATGCTGCACCTCATTTAGTGTCTCCATATTCTGCGCCCCATTTATTTAGTGTCCCAATATCCTGCACTCCATTTAATGTCCCCATATCCCACACCCCATTTAGTGTCTCCATATCCTGCACCCCATTTAGTGTCTCCATATCATGCACCCCATTTAGTGTCTCCATATCCTGCACCCCATTTAGTGTCTCAATATTCTGCACCCCATTTTAGTGTCTCCATATCATGCACCCCATTTAGTGCCTCCATATCCTGCACCTCATTTAGTGTCTCCATATTCTGCGCCCCATTTATTTAGTGTCCCAATATCCTGCACTCCATTTATTGCTCCCATAGCCTGCACCCCATTTAGTGTCTCCATATCCTGCACTCCATTTAGTGCTCCCATATCCTGCACTCCATTTAGTGTCTCCATATCCTGCACCCCATAAGTGTCTCCATATAGTGCCCTTATGTCCCCCAGCATAACCACCCACCATAATATTCCCTGTATATATTTCCCTTTCAGCTAGTCCCTGTCACCACTCATAGAGTTGTACAGTGCAGAGACAGTAATGTTGACCCATCTCCCTGATTGGCCCGCGTGTTCCATCACGTGACACATCCCGGGAGTCCGGAAGTGAGAGTGGTGCATGCCGGGAGTGGTAGTATTCCACGGAGGGACTGTGTTGCGGTAGAAGGTGATTACAGGGAACCCCGTGATTTGTCCGTACAGTGCAGGTAAGAGGAAGGAAGGAGTCGTATAGACGTACAGCCCCCCCTGTCAGAGGGGCCGCTTCCTCTAGTGACACCCCGGGGAGGTTACGGAGGATTGGCTGTCACACATGCCGATAACAGGTGCGGTGTAGTGTATGTACAGGTGTGGGATGTCGGTCCCTCACGTTTTATTGTTATAACGAAGAGATTAGCAAAGCTGTCATTCCATTAGAATTGGCACACTGACAGCTACGTACTGCAGGCAATGGCCAGGACAGCCTTGAGGGGTCCTTATAGTCACGCCCCCTATCGCTGGGCTTCTGGTTGCCTGGCAACTTCTAGCTCTGTGCATGTTTTCCTCATTTCCTTGTACTGAGCTGTCATGTGTCCTCCTCCATGGCTGCTGCTTTCTCTATCTCACAGCAGGTGTGGCGGGCCTGTGTTGGGTGTGTATTCCAGTGCAGTCCCACCACAAGATAGAACAACATGCCTCTTCTTCTATGTGCATCCTTCACACCACAGTGCTGCAAAAATATGGCAGCTGTACCTTTTCCAGCACAGTGAGATGCAATCCACGGCAGCCAATGGAATGTGACATTTCAATAAACGTTGTTTAACCACTTCGATACTGGACACCTTCACCTCTTTCCTGCCCAGGACAATTTTCAGCGCTGTAGCACTTTGAATGAACGGTCTTGCAACGCTGTACACATATTACATTTTTATATATTTTTTCTAAACCGATAGAGCTTTCTTTTGGTGATTTTTATTCACTGCTGTTTTTTTTTTTGCTAAATAAAGACTGACAATTTTGAAAAGAAAGGAAACATTATTCTTAGTCTTTAAAAATTTTGCAAAAACTATATTTTTCTTCTTCACTGATGTGCGCTGATGAGGCTGCACTTATAGGGTGACACTCATAGGCTGTTCTGATGGGCACTCATAGGCTGTACTGATGGGCACTGATAGGTGGCACTCATATGCTGTTCTGATGGGCACTGATAGATGGCACTCATATGCTGTACTGATGGGCACTCATAGGCTGTACTGATGGACACTGATACGTGGCACTCATATGCTGTACTGATGGGCACTGATAGGTGGCACTCATATGCTGTACTGATGGGCACTGATAGGTGGCACTCATATGCTGTACTGATGGGCACTGATAGGTGGCACTCATATGCTGTACTGATGGGCACTGATAGATGGCACTCATATGCTGTACTGATGGGCACTGATAGATGGCACTCATATGCTGTACTGATGGGCACTGATAGGTGGCACTCATAGGCTGTACTGATGCGCCCTGATAGGTGGCACTCATAGGCTGTACTGATGGGCACTGATAGATGGCACTCATATGCTGTACTGATGGGCACTGATAGGTGGCAATCATATGCTGTACTGATGGGCACTGATAGGTGGCACTCATAGGCTGTACTGATGGGCACTGATAGGTGGCACTCATAGGCTGTACTGACGGGCACTGATAGATGGCACTCATAGGCTGTACTGACGGGCACTGATAGGTGGCACTCATAGGCTGTACTGATGGGCACTGATAGGTGGCACTCATAGGCTGTACTGATGGGCACTGATAGGTGGCACTCATAGGCTGTACTGATGGGCACTGATAGGTGGCACTCATAGGTAGAGGTCGACCGATATGGGTTTTTCTCTGGCCGATACCGATGCTGATATTCCAATATCGATGGCCGATATTTTAGGCCGATTTTTGCGGCCGATATTTTAGGCCGATTTTTTATTTTTTTTCCCATTATATCAGAAAATCTAGGTTGGGGAGGAGGTTATTGTTTAGGGTGGAGAGGTGGAGTGCAGCCTATCAGTATCCATCAGTGCCACCTCATTAGTGTCCACCAGTTCAGCCTGTCAGTGCAACCTCATCAGTGCCTACCAGTTCAGCCCATTAGTGTCCATCAGTGCCACCTCATTAGTGCCCACCAGTGCAGCCCATCAGTGCCACCTCAATTATTAAAAAAGAAAAAAAATACACTGGGCATGGGTGGGGATGCATTGTGGAGAGGGGATGGATGGTGCTGGGGGTGGGTGGGGATGTGTTGTGGAAAGGGATGGATGGTGCTGGGTGGGGATGGGTTGTGGAAAGGGATGGATGGTGCTGGGCATGGGTGGGGATGCATTGTGGAGTGGGATGGATGGTGCTGGGTGTGGGTGGGGATGCGTTGTGGTGATAAGTTGTGGAGAGGGGTGGATGGGAATGCGTTGTGGAGAGGGATGGATGGTGCTGGGTGTGGGTGGGGATGCGTTGTGGAGAGGGGTGGGTGGTGCTGGGCATGGGCAGGGATGCATTGTGGAGAGGGGTGGGGATGCATTGTGGAGTGGGATGGATGGTGCTGGGCGTGGGTGGGGATGCGTTGTGGTGATGAGTTGTGGAGAGGGATGGATGGTGCTGGGCATGGGTGGGGATGTGTTGTGGAAAGGGATGGATGGTGCAGGGAATGCGTTGTAGTGGGTGGATGGTGCTGGGTGGGGATGAAGATGATTGTGTTGCATTGTGAAGATGGATGAGGATGACTCTGTGTGGGGATGAGAGTTACATTGTGAAGAGGATCTCCACAATGTAACTCTCATATCCACCCAGAGTCATCCTCATCCATCTTCACAATGCCAGCCTCAGCCAGGTTTCCCTTTTAAAAGGAGTTTAAATAAATTCTGCAGGGGGGCACAGTAGCACATAATTTGGGCAACTTACCCTCCATACATGCTGGGTATCATAATCCAATTCTATCTGCATGCACCTAATAGGCTAGGTGCATGCTGATGAGCGGATCAGCCAATCATTGTTTAGAACTTGGTGTAATGCCAGCAGGTTCCGCCTCAGCAGGGAAGGAAGACATTCCTGCTGGGGGGAGTTACATTAGTCAGGCGGCAGTTGTAAGCCAATGATTGTTTCTCCCTGTCCCTAATACAGCACGCCGAGGGGGCGGGGCACGGCGGGCGGCGTGATGCCAGTGAAATCTATATCCCTTCTGTGGTGGCCGTGCAGATAGGAGGAATCGGATACATGGGAGCAGGGTCAGTACTGCAGGGCAGGCGGCCATGCGGGCCGGACACTTTAGCCGCGAATCGGCCGATTCTTTCACAAAAATCGGCCGATGACGATTTCACAAAAACGGCCAAATATCGGCCGATATATCGGCCGACCGATATATCGGTCTATCTCTACTCATAGGCTGTACTGATGTGCACTAATGAGGCTGTACTGATGGACACTGATAGGTGGCACTCATAGGCTGTTCTGATGGGCACTCATAGGCTGTACTAATGTGCAGTAATGAGGTGGCACTCATAGGCTGTACTGCTGGGCACTGATAGGTGGCACTCTTAGGCTGCACTGATAGGTGGCACTCATAGGCTGCACTGATGGGTACTAATAGGTGGCACTCATAGGCTATACTGATAGGCTACACTGATCATCAGGGCACTGGTGATCAGTGTAAGTGTGCTCTGTCAGAATTATCAGTTACTGGCTGTCCTTTCCTCAAGCTGTGACATCAGGAAAGGAATGCCCATAACCGGCATGTCTGTTTACATGTACAAAGTTTGCTATTACCAATCACAGCACCAGACAGCTGTATAGATCAGTATCCAGCCAGCGTCTATGAAGAAGGCACTGTGGTTGGGATTTTTACCAGAAGCAGCAGCCTGCAGGTAATGAGATACACGGCATTACTCATAACTGATGGGTGCGCTCTTTATATCCAAGAATAGAAAACCTAAACCTCAGCTTCACATTCTGCTAAATGACCTATAATAGATGGGGATTAGGCTCTTATTTAGTGTACCTTCCCTTGTCAGATTGGGTATAGGCTTCGGGAATTAGAGGTGAGAGGTCAGCTGGAATCTGAAGGTTGCACCTCTGCCAAGTTCCTGTTGTTGACAACACAGGGCCCATGTCATACTAACTGGGTGCAGTCCTGGCAAGATACACAGGAGGCTATTTATTAAGCCAGTTACTGTAGCAATACAGTTAGGCCTTGTTCACATGGAGACTTAAATAGGTAGATTCAGAAAGAGTTAGGCCGGCTTATCAGTAGATAAGCCGACCTAACTCCGAATCTACGCCGCCGTATGTTTAAGCGTATGCTCAAACAGAGATACGCTTAAACATATCTAAGATAGGACGGCTTGCGCCGGCCTATCTTAGATTGCAATTCTTCGGATGGCCGCTAGGTGGCGCTTCCATTGCGCCCGGCGTAGATTATGTAAATGAGCTTGTACGCCGATTCACGAACGTACGCCCGGCAGTCGAATTACGTCGTTTCCGTAAGGCCTTAGGCGGCCTAAAGTTATTCCACCTATGAGGTGGAATAACAATGTTAAAGTATGGCCGCCGTTCCCGCCTCGAGGTTCGAATATTTTACGTCGTTTACGTCCACGTCAAAATCAATAGGCCCGTACGGCGTACTTGGCCACAATGCGCACTGGGAAATGTAGGCGCCCGGCGCATGCGCAGTAGCAAGCATCGTCAAAAAACGTGAGGTCAAGCCTCATTACCATACAACACGCCCCCCTCCAACCAATTTGAATTAGGCGCCGTTACGCCCGCCGCGATTACACTACGCCATCCTAAGTAAGGAGGTAAGTGCTTTGAGAATCATGTACTTGCCTCTCTTACTTAAGGCGGCGTAGTGTAAACACGCTAGGCTACGCCGTCTTAACATTGCACGGCCGTACCTGAATCTACCTATAGTGTATGCTGTGTTTGCCTGCATGCGGATGCACAAGTGTTCCGTGCATCCCTCTGCAGGCAGTCCCATTCGTGTCAGTTGGCACACAGCGACTTCATGGACATAGGCACTGCACCCAATTTGACAGCCGTGCGGGAGCATGGCCAAGAAGGCACAATGCGTTCAAGGCCCCGCACTTGCACACCTAACACATTGGGAGAAGCAGGTGTGTCCATGCAGCCACTGCATCCTAATCAGCATGAATGGGACTTCCTGCATGAGGATGCACGGAACACCTGTGCATCCCTCAGTCCTCGCACGAGCCTATGCTATCATATTCCTGTGAGAAAAAGGCCTTTGACACAAATCAGGCTACCTCTTACTTAGAGCTGCACGATTAATCGCCAAGAATCGTTATCGCGATCTTCTTCCCGTTGCGATTCTTGACACAGGGTTTCACGATCTTTGACATGAAAAGAATTTCCTCTCTGCTCTCAGCCAAAAGTCAGTCTGGGCAGCCTGCCAAGTTTTGAAAACATTCTTCATCAGTGGAAAGTTAAGTCTAAACATTGTATCACATTGACTTTTACATCAAAGGAATAAACTTCTGTATGTAAATTAGGAACATTTAACCACTTAAACACCAAACCTATTTCTGACAGCTCTTTTCAAGTTAAAATCATTATTTTTTTTTGCTATAAAATTACTTAGAACCCCCAAACATTATATAATTTTTTAGTAGAGACCCTAGAGAATAAAATGGCGGTTGTTGCAATATTTTATGTTGCACTGTATTTGTGCAGCAGTCTTTTTAGAATGCATTTTTTTGGGAAAAAATTTCTTTCTTTTACTTACTTTACTAGCCCATTTTTTTTTTTGTATAAATGTAAAAGATTTTAGGCCTTGAGAGAATCGTGATCTTCATTCTAAGCAAAAAAATCGTGATTCTCATTTTGGCCAGAATCGTGCAGCTCTACTCTTACTTAGCAAAGTCTTTAAGAAATATTTAAAGTGATTGTAAAGGCTGTTTTTTTAATTAAAATAAAAAAAGTTATACTTGCCTGCTGTTTGTAGTGGTATTGCACAGGGCGGCCCCCCTACCTCCTCTTCTGGAGTTCCCCACCGGTGCTGTCTGCTTATTCCCTGGGGGTGCCGACTCAGCAAGTTGTGTGTTGCACTCCCGAGCTGGGCTGTGTGTGTGCATAGACACACACAGCCTGTCTCAGCCATGCCCCCCACTCCCGCCAATGGCTCCCACTGTTCTCAGAGTCTCTTGTGAAACCAGGAAGAGAGGAGAGTGGTGCTGCAGATGGGACAGCGTTGGTGCGGTGAGAGGACTCAAGTGAAAGTTTAGGAAGAGGAGTAGGGGTAAGATGGACTGGAAGTTTTTTTTACCTACATTCAGACAATGAAAGTAAAAAATAATTTTGAGTTTATAACCACAGTCTCTAACTACGCCTAAAATGGCTTCCACCCCCCTTCTAACTTCTGTTCTAACTACCCTGTGAAAGGAAGATGCTTAGAACTACCTGTTCTCTGGGCGCTTTGGTCCAGTCACATGATCTTCCCAGTGGCCGGCTTCAGGGGAAGAGGAGAGAGCGCTGACAACGACTACAATGCCTAGGCAGTGATGTCCCTTATAGGCTTACTATGGGACATTCGTTGTACGCTGTCCCTCCTCTCCCCTGAAGCTGCCACTGGGTGCTGATCATGTGACCCGACCCGAATGCTCTCATAATAGGTAAGTAGTATAAGCTCCCTTCTTCTACAGGGTAGTTAGAATAGGATTTAGAAGGGGAGCCGTTTTAAGTTTTGTTAATTAGAGCCTGGAATTGCACTTTAAAGTAGATGTAAACCCATTTTTTTTTCTTTTTGCTGTCACAATGTAGAGTATAAGATTTCCTATCATCTGTGCCCAGTCTTGCCACAAATAGTTAATCCAGCTCTGAGCAATCCTCTTTTATTTTTTCAGTGAGATAAACGGACAAACAGGAGAAAACTTTTGTCCGTTTTCCCCCCTTGCTGTGAATGACAGGTTATTTACATATCTCAGGATTTGACAAATTTGCTTGGAATCTAGGAGCCAGCTAAAAATGTTAGGAGCCAGAAAACGCGCCCCGTCCCGACGAGCTTGCGCTCAGGAGCGAACACATACGTGTAGGGCTGCAACTAACGATTATTTTCATAATCGATTAGTTGGCCGATTATTGTTTTGATTAATCGATTAATCGCATAATAGCCTTAAAAAAAATGCATTTTAATTTTTTTTATGGGCCAATTTGTTGTTGGGCAGATTACAAAACTCAAATTGCCTCAAAAACACATTCCATGCTTTTCTGCAGCTTCTCTATTGAAGTATATAGAACCAAAAAAATAAATAAAAAATAGTCCTTCCCTTTCCAAATACGCAGCAGCTGAAAAAAAAATCATGGATGTGAACGTGTCCCATAGGAAAACATGCAAATGAACTGTAGTCTGCAAAAAACACCAAAAAGGTGTGACCCGGCCTGAGATGTTTAGTAACATAATGGGGTTAAAAAAACAAAGATAAGTACAAACAAAGCAAATAATCACTACTGTAAGGGGTTCAGTTTTTTTTTTACTGTGGGACAGTGAAAGTAATATTTACAGTAGCGATTTGCTTTTTTGTACTTTACAGGGCTAATTTTTGTTTTTTTTAACCCCATTATGTTACTGGCCGATTACTAGATAATGAAAATTGTAATCGATTAATTTCATAATCGATTAGTTGTCGATTAATCGATTAGTTGTTTCGGCCCTACATACGTGAGCAGTGCCCGCATATGTAAACGGTGTTTAAACCACACATGTGAGGTATTGCCGCGATTGGTAGAGCGAGGGCAATAATTCTAGCCCTAGACCTCCTCTGTAACTCAAAACATGCAACCTGTAGATTTTTTTAAACGTCGCCTATGAAGATTTTAAAGGGTAAAAGTTTGTCGGCATTCCACGAGCGGACGCAATTTTAAAGCGTGACATGTTGGGTATGAATTTACTCGGCGTAACATTATCTTTCATAATATTAAAAAAAAATGGGGATAACTTTACTGTTGTCTTATTTTTTAATTAAAAAAAGTGTAATTTTTTCCCAAAAAATTGCGCTTGTAAGACCGCTGCGCAAATACGGCGTGACAGAAAGTATTGCAACGACCGCCATTTTATTCCCTAGGGTGTTAGGATAAAAAATATATATAAATGTTTGGGGGTTCTAATTAGAGGGAAGAAGATGGCAGTGAAAATAGTGAAAAATAGTGAAAAATTACATTAGAATTGCTGTTTAACTTGTAATGCTTAACTTGTAATACCAATGGCTCACCACCAGATGAAGCCTTCCAAGCCAAGTCGCCAGGACCCTATTTCTAGTCGCCATGGCGACCTGGCGCCCGGGATTTGTCGAGCCCTGACATATCTCATGCACTAGCATGTTGACAAGGGGAGTGTAGAGGAGGGCGGAGAGTCTACTGACATTACTACTCTACCCACGAGCTCCAGACAACAGATCCACCCACAGAATCTGCAGTTTTTCAGTTCTTATAACAGACAGAGGGGAGACATTTGACAGGTAAGGATACATGCAGGAGGCATCTATATCCTTATAGATCAGCACTATGGCAGTAGTTTAGAAAGGATGAGAGTGGCTTTACATCCACTTTAAGGTACTTTGAAAACTGTCACAGTTGGCTGCCCCAGAATACAGGTATACAATGTAATACGGGCCATATACTGTAAGACTTTGCTGAATGAGAGGCAGCCTGATCTGCAACTAATTGTTTTGCTAATAAATATCTCCAGTGTATGTGCAACCTTTGTGCCTGTATTCCTGGGCAGCCAACTGCGACAGAGGCATTCATTGCAAAAAAAGACATATTGAGGTTCATTTACCAAAGGCAAATAGACTCCAGAGCTTGGTAAATGAGGAGAAGCTCTGCTGACTTCCATCATCCAATCACGTGCAAGCAAAAAATGCAGTTTATTCAAGGCATGCTGCAAATGATAAATGCCACAGTTGCTTGTGCTCTCAACTGAACCGTCAAGCCATCAAATGGCTGGTGTCATAACTGATCACATGTGCAGAACCATGGCAACTGCAGATCAAATGAAGGCTAAGGCTCCATTCACACCTAGGCAGACAAATTCGCGGCATTTTGTCGCCGCAAATCGCGGTACAAATAGCAGTGTTTTGTACCGCGATTTGCGACGACAAAACGCCGGTATTGTCCACCTAGATGTGCCCCAGATTGACCCCCTCTATGGAGATGGTTCCCATCTCCTAGCCGAACGCCGAAAGCCGCCTGAAAAAAAGGTCCGGGACCTTTTTTCAGGCGGCAGGCGTCCGGCGTTCAGCGTGGAGATGTGAACCATCTCCATAGAGGGACATGTGTTTTCATCCCTCTGGCGGCAGCGGCGTAGCACTACAGGCATAAAAACGCCTAGGTGTGAATGGGGGCTAAGATGGCAGCTTTCTTGGTTATAAAGGATAGGAGGGTTTAGTTCGACTTTATCTTACTCACATCTGTCTGCTGCCTAAAAGACCCCTTTCACACGGCCTTCTGTTTGTTCGTTTTTCATCCATCTGTTGACAGGTGAAAACTGGACATCAATGCATCTCTATGGAAAAAACGGATGACCATCTATTTACACCTGCTTCAGTTTTTTTGAAACGGATAGAAGCCATATTTTTGTTCTGTTGATTGAAAAAAAGCAGAATTGGCGAGAAACGCATGTAAACTGACAAACGGTCCATTTTTGCATTGGTAATGACAAAAAAACTGTCAGGCCCCGTACACACGACAGAGGAACTCGACGTGCTTGGCACGTCGAGTTTTGGGATGAAGCCGCCGAGGAGCTCGGCGGGCCGCCTTCTCCTATAGAACAACGAGGACAACGAGAAAATAGAGAACATGTTCTCTATTTTCTCGTCGAGTTCCTCGGCGGCTCCATCGAGCCAAAACTGTACAGACGACAGAGTTTTTCGGCAGAATCCGGGTTTTGACCGAGTTTCTCGGTGAATTCTGCCGAGAAACTCTGTCGTGTGTACGAGGCCTCAGACTTTAGGTGAAATCAGACCTTGGGATTTATAGTGACAGTTTCGTGTTTCTATCCAGGCTGGTTGTCATTTTCCAATTCTGAGATGCTGAATGACAGTTGAGCCGGTCACACTTTATTTCTCCCAAAGCCTATCGTTGTGCATTGAGCTCCAGAACAAGCGCATGAGACATCCTGACACCTGATATGTAGAAGCTTGTTCCAGATCAGTTGGCATCTTGTGACGGGTATAAGAATATGCAGAAGAATGAAAGTCAACAAATCTGCATTTTCAAAAATAGTTTAGTATCTTTGAGACATTAAAATGTATAAATTTTATTAGGGCTACAACTAATTATTTTCATAATCGATTAGTTGGCCGATTTGTTTCGATTAATCGACTAATCGGATAATCTTAAAAAAAAAATTGCGGTGTACAATTTAGTTAATATGTAAATAAAAAAAAAAAAGGCAATTTACTCTTAACTACTTGCCAACCAGCCACCGTCATTTTCCGGCGGCAGGTCGGCTCCCCTGCGCGAGAGCCCGTAGCTATACGTCGGCTCTAGCGCAGGCCACTTGAGCTCGTGCGTGTGCCCGGGGGGCACAATCGCCGCCGGGCACACGCGATCGCTCGTTACAGAGCGGGGACCGGGAGCTGTGTGTGTAAACACACAGCTCCCGGTCCTGTCAGGGGGGGGGAAATGCTGATCTTCTGTTCATACAATGTATTAACGGAAGATCAGTCATTTCCCCTAGTGAGTCCACCCCCCTACAGTTAGAACACACCCAGGGAACATGCTTAACCCCTTCCCCGCCCCCTAGTGTTAACCCCTTCACTGCCAGTGGCATTTTTATAGTAATCCAATGCATTTTTATAGCACTGATCGCTATAAAAATGCCAATGGTCCCAAAAATGTGTCAAACGTGTCTGAAGTGTCCGCCTTAATGTCGCAGTCACAAAAAAAATTGCTGATCGCCGCCATTAGTAGTAAAAAAATTTTTTTTATAAAAATGCAATAAAACTATCCCCTATTTTGTAAACGCTATAACTTTTGCGCAAACCAATCAATAAACGCTTATTGCGATTTTTTTTTTTTACGAAAAATATGTAGAAGAATACATATCGGCCTAAACTGAGGAAAAAAAAAATGTTTTTTTATATATTGTTGGGGGATATTTATTATAGCAAAAAGTAAAAAATATTCATTTTTTTTTAAATTGTCGCTCTATTTTTGTTTATAGCGCAAAAACTAAAAACCGCAGAGGTGATCAAATACCACCAAAAGAAAGCTCTATTTGTGGGGAAAAAAGGACGCCAATTTTGTTTGGGAGCCACGTCGCACGACCGCGAAATTGTCAGTTAAAGCGACGCAGTGCCGAATCGCAAAAAGTGCTCTGGTTTTTGACCAGCAATATGGTCCGGGGGTTAAGTGGTTAAATATCCATATGCAGTGGTAAATATAAATAACCAACTACAGTAATTGTAATGCCTTCTATTACCTCCACTTTCTCTGGGTTCAGATGCTGATCTCCCCTGCACAGTCTTTAACCACTTGCCGCCCGCCAATGACAGATTGACGGCGGCAAAGTGGTTGTAGAATCCTGAACGGACGTCGTATGACGTCCTCAGGATTCTGAGCCGCTGCGCACCCCCGGGGGCGCGCATCGCGGCGATCGTTGTTGCGGGGTGTCAGTCTGACACCCCGCAACACCGATCTCGGTAAAGAGTCTCTCACGGAGACTCTTTACCACGTGATCAGCCGTGTCGAATCACGGCTGATCACGATGTAAACAGGAAGAGCCGTTGACGGCTCTTCCTCACTCGCGTCTGACAGACGCGAGTAGAGGAGAGCCGATCGACAGCTCTCCTGACAGGGGGGGTTCGCGCTGATTGTTTATCAGCGCAGCCCCCCCTCGGATCGCCACATGGACCACCAGGGAAGCCCACCCTGGACCACCAGGGAAGGGCAGATCAAAAAAATAAAAGGCTAAAAAAAAAAAAAAAAAGATGCCAATCAGTGCCCACAAATGGGCACTGACTGGCAACATAGGTTAATCAGTGCCGCCCCAGTGTCCATTAGTGCCACCCCACATTGTCCATCAGTGCCACCCCACATTGTCCATCAAAGCCACCCTACAGTGTCCATCAGTGCCACCCCACAGTGCCCATCCATGCCCAGTGCCCACCTATCAGTGCCCATCTGTGCCACCCATAAGTAGCCATAAGTGCCGCCTATGTGTGCCCATCAGTGCCGCCTATGTGTGCCCATCAGTGCCGCCTATGTGTGCCCATCAGTGCCGCCTATGTGTGCCCATCAGTGCCGCCTATGTGTGCCCATCAGTGCCGCATACAAGCGCCGCCAATCAGTGCCACCTCATCTGTGCCCGTCAGTACTACCTCATCGATGTCCATCAGTGCCATCTCATTGGTGCCCATCAGTGCCGCCATATCAGTGCCCGTAATTGAAAGAGAAAACTTACTTATTTACAAAAAAATTAACAGAAAAAAATAAAAACGTATTTTTTTTCAAAATTTTCAGTCTTTTTTTAGTTGTTGCGCAAAAAATAAAAATCGCAGAGGTGATCAAATACCACCAAAAGAAAGCTCTATTTGTGGGGAAAAAAGGACGCCAATTTTGTTTGGGTACAGTGTAGCATGACCGCGCAATTGCCATTCAAAGTGCGACAGTGCTGAAAGATGAAAATTGGCTTGGGCGGGAAGGTGTATACGTGCCTGGTATGGAAGTGGTTAAAGTGTGTTTTTTTTTTATAAACAAACTTGTTATACTTACCTGCTCTGTGTAATGGTTTTGCACAGATCAGCCCAGATCCTCCACTTCTGGGGTCCCTCATCGATGCTTCTGGCTCCTCCTGCCTTCAGAGTGCCTCAAAAGCAAGCTGCAAAGTATAGTATAGAGTGCCCGCTATAGCAAGGTAAACAAAACCTCTGCCTTTAGAACCACTCACTTCCTGCCCAGGACTACATATCCCATGAGGCATTGCTCCTCACACTTTCACATTCACAAATTCTCAAGCACTTAGTGACATGTATGGGATGGTGTACTGAGCTGTATGTGTGCTGCACTGTATTTCCTGATATGTAAACAAATAATGCATTCTGTATGCAGGCCAATTCTGTATGCAGGCCAACTAATCAATTGGCCGATTAATCGATTATGAAAATAGTTGACAACCATTTTCATAATCGATTAGTTGTTTCGGCCCTACATTTTATGTATGTAACACTAAACTTGTCCTAAACATAGTAGAAAAAAGTGTACCTTGTTTGTTAGTTTTATGTAAGATGGGCATATGGCTCACTGTTCCATTCCAATGTGACAATATTAGGTCCAGTAGCACATACTCGCACCCCATTGGTGCAGGACTGAAAAAATAGCTTTTTAGGGTTAAAGTGATTCTAAATGTAAATATTATTTTCTTTAACCACTTTAGCGCCGGAAGATTTGACCAGGCTATTTTTTGCGATACGGCACTGCGTCGCTTTAACTGGCAATTGTGTTGCTGTGCGACATTGTACCCAATCAAAATTGACGTCCTTTTTTCCCCACAAATAGAGCTTTCTATTGGTGGTATTTGATCACCTCTGCAGTTTTTATTTTTTGTGCTATAAACAAAAGAAGAGAGACAATTTTGAAAAAAAACACAATGGCGTTGATTTACTAAAGGGAAATCCACTCTGCACTACAAGTGCACTGCAAGTGCACCTCCCCCCACCGTGTGCCCCTCTAGCAAGCCACTTGCTAGGGGGGCACTAATGCCGGCTTGCTCCCAAGCCTCTGCGTCTATAGACTTGGCTATAGACTATAGGGACTTGGTCCTGCCCCCAGCTCTCTCGTGATTAACAGTAGTGGGAGCCAATGAGGAGGGAGAGAGAGACTCTTGTGCATATCACTGAATTGAGATTGGGCTCAGGTAAGTATTTAAGAGGGCTGCATGCAGAAGGTGTTTTACCTTAAAGGGGAGTTCCAGCCTTTTACTATTTATTTAAAGTCAGCAGCTACAAAACGTGTAGCTGCTGACTTTTAATAAACATTCACGTACCTGCTTCACGGTCCAGTACCCCGCGGCCGCCCGGAGCTCCGCTCCTCTCCCCCCCCCCTCTCCACCGGCACCTCCATTGATAGTGTGGGCACCCGGCCGTGACAGCTTTCGGCTCACGGCTGGGCACTCACTGCACATGCATGAGTGGGCAGGCGATCTCCTGGGACCTTTCACGTGTCCCAGGAGATCGCCTAAAGGGAGGGGCCGCCTAAGGCGAGAGGAGGAGTCACCTAGGCAGTCCCTGGGTGGAAGTAGGAAGTGGGACAGGAAGTCCCACTCCTAACGAAGCCCCCACTCCCCCCCCCCCAAAAAAAATGACATGCCAAATGTGGCATGTAGGGGGGCGAGGAGTGCTTAAAGTGGAAGTTCCACTTTTGGGTGGGACTCCACTTTAATCCATAGAATGTGTTAAAAAGCCTTCTGCGTTTATAGCCACTTTAAAGCTGGCCATACACCATACAAGTTTTCTTATTCAATTTTATTTCGATTTACCTTCAACTGTGTAGTACATGGGCCTGTCTGATTGCAAATGAATTGAAAGTGTTTTAGGTTTGACCTCCTATTATATGGCTTTGGTAAATCTAAAGGAAAGTTGTACAAGAAAATTGAATAATGTATGACCAGCCTAAGCGTATCCTTTTATTCTGTACTGCGTGGAAAATAGGTCCACTAAGGCTGAATGTTGAAGTTTACAATATTCGTTTTCTGGGGTGACCCTTCAAGTTTAGGGAGACAACATAATAAGGCCTCTGAAGATTATTGATTAAGCCGGGTAATTCTATTTTAAATGGCATGCAATTACACCTGTATTACAAGTTGTTCATCTTAGGAATTTAATAGATCACTTTGAGAAGTGGCATTTTGAAGGGAGATGATTCTATTAAATCCAAACAACCTTCCGAGTTTAGTCATAAGCTCACTCGACTTCTTGGCTTTGATATTATCAGGACAGGGATTGAAAGACACGTCACTCTGTTCTACAAATAGAAACTTTCCAGATCCCTAAATCCAAACTCCTCCTCTTCCAGAGTGTCGATGTAAAAATAATTAGCTATATAGAGAGCACTTTCTCCTTTTTGTTTTATTAACAAACATTTTTTTTATGGAATTTATGATCTGTACAATGAGCTTTAAAGTTAGATTGCCTGGAAATGATTGTATTTGACTTGCACCTCATTTCATCAGAAACCCTATATCCAGGTAGGTGATACGTTGTGACGGGATAAGGCTGGATTTCTCCAAGTTCAGTAGCCACCCTAGGTCTGTTAGGACCTTTCTTGTCATTTCCAGGTCTCTGGTTAGCTGCTCTGGAGATGCTGCAAATGGAAGCAGGTCGTCCAGGTAAGCTATGATGGACACTCCCTGGAGTCGCAGAAACGCCATGGGTTCTGCAAGGACCAAGCGGGGCTTGGAACTGTAGATGTACTACTGTTCCATCTAGGTCTACCGCTAGTCGCAGAAAACTCTGAGAGCTTTCTGCGATTGGGACGTGTAATCTGAATATCTATATAATTTTTTTCCTGATTGTCATAAATATTAAAGACACCTTTAAATATTGGTGTGAGTAACATGTTCCTGGGTAACAAAAAATGTAACGTAAGGAGATATGGCGCTGGAGAAGCTGGAGGCTCAGTGCAGAATGGCTGCCTATTAAACCATCTAATTATATCCTACAGTGATAGATATGTAATGCAATACTCTGACTGCTACTTGCTCTTCGTCCAGGACATGGTGATGATGTCATATTGTACGAGTAGCCTTTGATCAGAGATTTAGCACCTTCACATTAAACATGGCTGGTTACATGTCCCGGCCACGTAGAGTGCAAGTCCACTTGTGATAAGAAAATGAATCAGGGGCTGCGAATTTTGCAAGTCTTTTAAAAACAAATACTAAGCAGTGTTTCCTTATCAGTAGAGGAGATAGAGATTGGAGCCACTCTAAGCTGTTTGTTCTTCCCTTACTATCGGAGAGTCATTGTCCTTTAATAATTTAAAGTGCAACTCCACCCAATCATTTTTAGTTTGTTTTGGCTAGCACCAGAAAGGGTACAGAGGAATTTCACCTGCTTTGAAAAAAAGTAAGTCATCAGCTATGAGTACTGTAGCTGTTGATTAAAAAAAATCACATACTTATCAGGCAAAGACATCCAGCACTGTCATACAAGAACCCAAAGGGCTAGATTCAGGTAGAATTAGGCGGGCGTAGCGTATCTCAGATGCACTACACCGCCGTAAGTTTGAGCAGCAAGTCCTGTATTCACAAAGAACTTGCGCTGAAACTTACGGCGGCGCAGTGTAACTGGGCCGGCGTAAGCCCGCCTAATTCAAAATAGGCTGGTAGGGGGCGTGTTCTATGTAAAATACTATTGACCCCACGTATTTTATGTTTTTAATGAACGGCGCATGCGCAGTCCGTGGACCTATCCCAGTGCGCATGCTCCAAATGACGTCAGAAAATCGTCATGCTTTCGACGTGAACGTAAATTACGGCCAGCCCCATTCACGGACGAGTTACGCAAACAATGTAAAATTTTCAAATTTCAACACGGGAACGACGGCCATACTTAACATTGGCTGCGCCATTTATTTGGTGGAATAACTTTACGCCTGAAAACCCCTTACGTAAACGGCATATCTTTACTGCGACGGCCGGGCGTACGTTCGTGAATCGGCGTATCTAGCTGATTTGCATATTCTAGGCGTAAATCAGCGTACATGCCCCTAGCGGCCAGCGTAAATATGCAGTTAAGATACGACGGCATAGGAGACTTACGCCGGTCGTCTCTTAGCAACATTTAAGCGTATCTCAGTTTGAGCATACGCTTAAAGTTGCGACGGCTGGGATTCGGACTTACGACGGCGTATCTACTGATACGTCCATCGTAAGTCTATGTGAATCTGGCCCAAAGTCTTTACAGCTCATTGGCATCCCATGCTGCCATCTAAAATTCGGGCACCAGCTGTGACTTCTGATGACTCGCAGCAATTCCTAAACTGTGTATGCGCAAGAGATGGCCTACAGGGAGAGGGACACTCCCAATATATTCAAAAAATTATACAAAACAAAAAATAAGCAACAGTAAAGATGCAGGAGTAAAAGTAAAAAAAAAAAAAATGTGGTCTTTGGTTCACTTGAGGAGTAAATCAAATCTTAAATATCAGTCATCGGCTCTCATAATTAACTCTCGGCATTCCTTCATAGTTGTGATGGCGAGCAAGAGCTTCGGATCTTCAACTGCAGCAGGTCTTTCTTGGACCTCACGAGAACATTGCAGATCTAACTAAACCCAATCAAAGGGTCTCGGGGGTGCGCCAAAGGGCGATAGAAATTATTTTATTATGTTCAGCGGAAACACTCTTACTGACAGTTATTCTAAATAGATCTTTACTTGAATCTGATAAGGTTTCACAATCTGAAAACAAACATATTGTTGAACATAAGGACTTCATGATTTGTTAGAGACCAAACATGATATGGATCTCACTTGGGCCCCTTTCACACTTGTGAAACTTGTAAACAGTGAGATCAAGTTACAAGGATACTGATGGTTGCTTGAGGCCAACGGTATCCAAACTCAAAATACAAGGGGAATAGGGGGGGGAGCAAAGGGGATTTTGGTTGGGACTTTCACGGCACTGATGTCTTATCAGTGCCGTGAAAGTCCCAACCAAAATCCCCTTTCCTCCGCCCCCTATTCCCCTTGTATTTTGAGTTTGGATACCGTTGGCCTCAAGCAACCATCAGTATCCTTGTAACTTGATCTCACTGTTTACATATCAAATGGGATGTTGGCACATCTTACCATTTATACCATTATTCTAAAAGAGGCTATACTCTCCCATTTTCACTTGTGAAACTTATTCTGCGACAAGTCATACCCCATGATTTCCAATGAGTACCGTTCATATCTGTGCAACTTCAAGTTGCAGCGACTTTAAAGTAGTCCCTGCACTACTTTGGTTTGACTTTGATGCGACTTGAGGTACATAGACCTCAAGATTACACAGGCATTGCTTCAAGTCGCGTCAAAGATTGTGGCAAAGTCATGCGTCTTTCAGGTCGCACAAGTGTGAAAGGGGCCTTACGAGATCTAATGTGTCCCATTAGCTATCTGGACCTTGTAGTATAGGTTTAGGATTAAAGTTAGTGCTTGGTATCTTCCCATGCATTCACGTGACCAACTTTTATGAAGGTAACTTCATTAGGGTAGGAATTATGGCATCTGAATAGAGATGGGCTTAGAATGTGTATCGCTCAAACCATTGTCCAGATTGTTTTGTGACCTGGCACATTATGACTGGCTGCATTAGGAACCTTTTGAGGACTCTGCTAATGGAGGCTAATAACTATAGTTTTTTTTTTATTCATTCAGGAGAAGTAATGATTTTAAAGCTAAACTTTATGCAGGCGTAAACAAACTCCATTTAATTAGTTGATGTATTTATGAAAAGTCTGAAAAGAAAACGTAAGCACATGAATCTGTGTTGATCTTAGCCTCCTGCTCCATCCGCTAACGGACACGTTCCCATAGGGATTCATTACAAGTCCGTTAACGGACTTGTAATGTGCGGACGAACGGTCCGCTAGTGTGAAAGGACCCTAAATCGGGCGCTATCTAGGGTGACCACATTTCCAAACTGCCATTCAGGGACACACCCCCTCTCTCCTTCCCCAAAAAAAGATGGGGGGGGGGGCGGGGGGCAATGTAGTCTCGGGGGTTGATGGGGAAATGGCGTCAGGTTATTTGTCAGGTGAATGTGCCACTTGTCACCAGATGCAGTGCCGCTTGCCACCCATAGCCTGCCACCAGACGCAGTGCTACGGTTTCTCCCTCTGCATGAGCCACGTGCGTAGAAGGAATATAGTGGCGTCACCATCTGGAGAGTGAAGATCACAACAGTCCCTGCTGCTTGCCGCTGGGTGTCAGAGAAGGAGGAGATGCCGAGATGGGTGGGGACAGCATTGCTGGACTAGGCGCAGGCCTCGCTCCTGGTCTCACTGTCTGAGAGTACATTGTCACTGGTTGCAAGATGCCAGGCAGCTCTGGCCCTAGCTATCAGTTCTGGAAATGTAGTTATTAGTTAGTAGGGGGTGGCTGTGTCCTCTATTTCATTCCGGGACATTGTGTTGTCCCGGAAAGGAAGGTGCCCGGTACCCAGGACAGACATGTCAATTGCAGGGCAACCTGGGACTCGTGGGCACCCTAGCGCTATCCGTCCCTAAACCTAAGACAAAATACAATTTTTTCTGGAGTTTTGCTGTAAAGGGTTAGTTCACTACAGGAAAAAGAAAATACAAAGGTGAACTAACAGACCCCCCGATCCTAGCTGTACGTACCTCCAGGGATGCTGAGCTGTCAGCGCCCACACAGCCGGTTTAGCAGTCCGGGGATGTGAAATCCCCACTCTTCTCCCTCTTTTCCATGCCGCGCTTCCAGGACGTACCAGAGCGATTCACTGTGATGCCGTTGACCAGTCAGAATCGATCTGGTCTGTTCTGCACAAAGAAGAGGGAGAAGGACGGGGACTTCAAATCCCAGGAGTGCTGGACCAGCTGTGTGGGCACAGACAGCTCTGCATCCCCAGGCTAATATGCAGTAGGGACTGGGGGGGAGGTTGTGCTTTGTTAGTTCACCTTTACATTTTATTTCTGTAAAGATCAACTAACACTTTAACACACATTGTATAAAGGCAATGATCTATTGATTTCAGGCTTTAGAGCAGCCTTTTTTCATACTTTACATCATACCTGCGACAGGCTGACATTCCAAAGTGATTTGCAAGTGTTTGCCTAGATAGTACACACTACTGCGCCTATCACAATAGCATCCACTTACAGGACTTGTATCATTTGCCAAAGTGTGAGTTGTGCTTCTATAATGTTTGAACAGTCTTTTACCTGCTATACTTCAGCTAGGCACAAACATAAAGCAAGCAAGATAACTATCTATGTATTGAGCAGTCAAGGCACCAGCTTATCTTGTAATGGATCAGATGGAAACATTCAGCAAGGGCTCTCATCTCGATCATGTGTGTCTGAAGACTGGCATAGGTGTAATGATCCTCTGTGGATCCAGACAAACTGCCCCAATTGGTCAACCATGATCTAATATCTGTGTCTATCTATTGCCTAGTACACACGGGCCAACTGTCAGGCGACATCGGCCGGTTCAATAGAAACTGGCCAACATTCGGCCCGTGTATACAAATGCCAAAAAAGGCCAGAAGACTGGCTCCTTATTGCATTGTCAACCAATGGCTGAGAGTGCTGACCGGACTGTTCTGGTAGGGGGCACCCCCCTGTCAGAACACAACTCGGCAGAAGAGATCTCTGTACTAACATCAATTGTTGGTACATCAGCTCTGATCTGAGCTGTCAGTTTTTTTTCTTTCAACACGCTGGGTTGAACAAAAAAAAAAACTTTTAGGGTGAAACTTAAAGTGGTTGTTAATGTTAAAATTGTATTATTTTTTTTTTTTTTTATATAACAAACATGTTATGCTTAGAAAGAGAAACACCCGCCACTCCAGGTGAGACCAAGAAGCCTAATGATCCAGTAGGTGCTCGGCTCGCCTTCGCACACAATGAAATTAGAAGAAATGGCCGCACAACACTGTAGATCAAAATCCTTTTATTTGGACATCCCAAAAACTACAGGAATCAGAATGCTGGGGTGACGCATTTTGCACACTTCACGTGTGCTTAATCATTTAGAAATTTAGAAATTTAAGAAATTTAGAAATTTCAACATGTTATGCTTGCCTGGCCTGGGCAATAGAATTGCACAGAGTGGCCCACACCTCCTCTTCTGGGGTACCCTGCTTTGACTCTAGGCTCCTTCTCTTCTGCGTGTATGGGCGGAAGCAATGTCATACCTGCAATGGTACGGAGGCGGGTGGGGGCCATCTTCTTCTCACTCGGCTCCATACCACAGAGGGTACAGGATCTGATCGCGCCTCTCCTGCCCCTCTCCCACCGCCGATAAGACCCCTTTCACTGGGTCACTTTGCAGGCGCTATAACTTTAAAAATAGCACCTGCAAAGCGACCTGAAACAGCCGCTGCTGTCTCTCCAGTGTGAAAGACCCAAGGGCTTTCACACTGGAGCGGTGCGCTAGCAGGACGGTAAAAAAAAAAAGTCCTGCTAGCTGCATCTTTGAAACGGTGAAAGAGCGGTGTGTGTAACGCTTCTCCACCACTCCTGCCCATTGAAATCAATGGGGTACCGTGGCTATACTGCCAGCAAAGCACCTCTGCAGCGGTGGTTTTAACCCTTTCTCGGCCGCTAGTGGGGGATAAAAGCACCCCGCCAGCGGCCGACTAGCGACGCAAAATTACGGTAAAGCGCCAAAAAAATAGCGGCGCTTTACCGCCGACACTGTGCCAGGCCCCAGTGTGAAAGGAGCCTTAACCACTTTTTTACTGGGCACTTAAACCCCCTTCCTGCCCAGAGGACTTTTTGCGATTCGGCACTGAGCCGCTTTAACTGACAATTGCGCGGTCGTGCGACGTGGCTCCCAAACAAAATAGACGTCCTTTTTTCCCCACAAATAGAGCTTTCTTTTGGTGGTATTTGATCACCTCTGCAATTTTTATTTTTTGCGCTATAAACAAAAATAGAGCGACAATTTTGAAAAAAATAATATTTTTTACTTGTTGCTATAATAAATAGCTCATTTTTTTTCCTCAGTCTAGGCCGATACGTATTCTACATATTTTTAGTAAAAACAAAAAAAAATCACAATAAGCGACTGGTTTGCGCAAAAGTTATAGCGCCTACAAAATAGGGGACATAATTATTATTATTATTTATATATTTTTTTACTAATAATGGCGGCGATCTGCGATTTTTTATTGGGACTGCGACATTATGGCGGACACATCGGACACTTTTGACACATTTTTGGCACCATTCACATTTATACTGCGATCTGTGCTATAAATATGCACTAATTACTGTATAAATGTGACTGGCATTGAAGGGGTTAACACTAGAGGGTGAGGGAGGGGTTAAATGTGTACCCTGCCTAGTGTTACTAACTGTGGGGGAAGGGGACTGACTGGGGGAGGTGACCGATCTGTGTCCCTATGTACAAGGGACACAGATCGCTTCCCTCTCTCCCTGACAGGACGTGGATCTCTGTGTTTACACACACAGATCCACGTCCTTGTCTCTGTAACCGCCAATCGTGGGTGCCTGGCAGACATCGCGGCCGCCAGGCACGCGCATCGGCATCTCAGTGATGCGGCGGGCACGCGCGCCCCCCAGTGGTCAGGAGGAGCGGAGGCCGTAAAAACACGGCGAGTTAGAGAATTACAACCACCCTGCGGCCGTATAAAGTCGTACGGCCGTCGGGAAGTAGTTAAAGTGATCTTGCAGCAATGTGGACCTGAAGAGTCTGTCACTAAAGGCCCGTACACACGATCAGAATACCAGAAGTACAATTTTGTCCGATGAATGATCTGCCGATTTTCTGACTGTTAGTACGGTGCTTTTGGCAGTCGATTTCTGAATTTTCGGATGACAAAAACTGGATGTGCGGGCTATAACATTTTTGTTGTATGTGAAAACAACGTTTGATTAGTAGAGTTTTCGTCATAAGAGCAAGACTATGCATGCGCAGAAACAAAAGAACACATACACACATACAAAACAATTTAACACATTACATCACTTCTGAAGTTGAATTTGGTTGTACGAGAATTTTTGTATGTTGAGTAACCTCTTCGCTTTCGATATGAATGAATGAATGACTTGTATAGCGCTACACATGCGAACTGAATCGCCTCTAGGCGCTTTTTCCAGCCAGTGTCTGCTTGGCTGGTGCGGTCATTTTACCCCGCAGGATCTCGACACGCTTGGGCGTGAGACTAGCATGCAACAAAAAACTGCCGATAATGGCCCAGATTCAAGAAGCAATTGCGCCCGTGTAACCATGAGTTACACGGCGCAATTGCTTACTTGCTCCGGTGTAACGAGTGCTCCTGATTCAGGAACCTCGTTACAACGGCTGCAGCCTAAAATCTGCGCGGCATAAGGCTCTTATGCCTCGCAGATTTTAGGCTGCATTCTTGCGGGGGCCGCTAGGGGGCGCTCCCATTGTGTATCAGCGTGTAGTATGCAAATTGCATACTACCACTGATTCACAATCTTGCGCGGGCCCCGCGCAAGCCAGGTACGGAGTTTCCGTACGGCTACTTTAGCGCAAGGCTGCTCTTTCTAATAGCAGGGGCAGCCTGTGCTAAAGTATACCGCCGCTCCCGCGTCGCGACGTTCAAATGTTACGTCGTTTGCGTAAGTGCTTGGTGAATGGCGCTGGACACCATTCACGTTCACTTTGAAGCAAGTGACGTCATTTGCCGCAATGCACGTTGGGAAAGTTTCCCGACGGAGCATGCGCTATACGCTCGGCGCGGGAGCGCGCCTAATTTAAATGATTCCCGCCCCCGGCGGGATCATTTAACTTGCGCACGCTTACGCCGGGCAAATTTGCTGGCGCGCCCTCGCAAGTCACGGAGCTACTGCTCCGTGAATCGAGGGCAGCGCAAAATATTTGCGTGGGCGCAGGGCAAAATCGTTGCCCTGCCCCCACGCAAATATCGCGCAAATCTTATTGAATCTGGGCCAGTGTGTCCGATAATCTGATGGTGTGTACCCGGCTTTAGACATTAGCAGGTTGGTGTCAGACCAAAGATAAAGGAAATGTAGGTGCAGTTAAGCTCTTAGAAATGTTATCCTAAACTACATTCCTCCTTCTTTTTCATCATTTTTATGGCCACATAGTGATAGATTTTATTTTTAGTGCTGAACTTTGTTTCTTTTCAACAGGCCGTAATGACGTGCCTCCCTTTTGTGTTGAATTACTAATGGAATAAAAAAGACTTTTTAATGCGCGCCCTTTTCTTTCATTTCGGTTCATGTAGTTCCCCAGATCCAGATCTTGATTTATGTCCATCAGACTGCCGCTGTTGGTTGTGCACAGCCTCGTCGTCTCACTACCGCGGGGAATAATTCCTCCCATTTCAATGAACCGGATCCAGACTGATAGCATTTTTGTGACAAGTCTTTACTTGGCTCTTGGCCCAGTCAGAGAGGCGAGGGAAGTGTAATGAATCGAATCTGAAGGCTTATGGAGGTGAGGAGTTGTCTTCCCAAATAGCTCATGTTGAAGTCTCATTAGACCTGGCCGGGTTGGGTTCCCTTGCATCCTTTCTACAAACGACACAATTACACGCTGTTACTCTTATGTAAATATATACTGTACATAGTGTTGTTTTTTGTTCCAAGATTATTCTAACTGATCAAAATTGTTTACTGAAATTCCCACTAATGAACCTCACCCACTACCCCCTGAGGACAATATAGGCGCAGCCGATCTTCAACATCTAGAACACACCTACTTGTCTTTCTCTGAGACAATGGGGAGTCTTCATTCTAAAATGGGAAGAAAAGACTTGAACTATCTCTCTAATTTACATTGCAAGCACAGCTTTTATACTCAATTGTTTGTGATCACGGCTATCTATATTCATTAGTATTGACATTGTTGTGTATTTGTTACTGAAGATTAGGGGCCAGATTCACAAAGAGATACGACGGTGTATCTACAGATACACCATCGTATCTCTGACGTAAACTGGTCCTATCTATATGCGCCTGATTCATAGAATCAGTTACGCATAGATAGGGCTAAGATCTGACAGTGTTACAATGTGTTACACTGTCGGATCTTTTTTTCAATTTAAAAATGGCGCCGGGGGCGTTCCCGCTGATTTACGATAAATAATATGTAAATCAGCGAGATACGCAAATTCACGAACGTACGCGGACCCGTCGCAGTGTTCTTACGTCGTTTCCGTAGCGGTTTTCCGTTGTATACTTACCCCTTCTTTTATCAGGCGCAGCCAATGTTAAGTATAGCCGGCGTTCCCGCGTCGAATTTGAATTTTCCTACATCGTTTGCGTACGCCGATTCACGAACACGCGCGTCGCAAGTCCCGCTCACGTCGCAACCACTGACGTCCTAGTGACGTCAGTGGGAGCAATGCACGCCGGGAAATTCCCCGGACGGCGCCTGCGCATTTAAATCGGCGCGGGAACGCGCCTGATTTAAATAGTACACTCCCCTAGCCGCGGAATTTGAATTCCGCCGGGGGAGTTAGGATCCGCCGTCGCAAGTTTGGAGGTAAGTTGTTTGTGAATTAGCCACTTGCCTCCTAAACTTGCGGGAGCGGATCTTAATTCACGTAGATCGAGCGGATCTATAGATCCGCTGCGCTACGTGAATCTGGCCCTCTATTTAGATTTCAGCATTTTTAGGAACAAAGGGCCAGATTCAGGTACATTAGCGCCGGTGTAACGTAAGCCGTTTACGTTACACCGCCGCAAGTTTTCAGTTTTAGTGCCCGATCCACAAAGCACTTACCTGGAAACTTGCGGCGGTGTATCGTAAATACGTCCGGCGCAAGGTGGGCCAAATCGAATGGGCGGCTGACACTTAAATTAGGCGTGCGCCCGCGCCGGACCTACTGCGCATGCTCCATTTCCTAACTCCCACCGTGCTTTGCGCGAAGTGACGTAATTTTTTTCGAACAGCGACGCGCGTAGCCTACTTCTGTATTCCCGGACGGCTTACGCAAACGACGTTAAATTTTGAATTTCGACGCGGGAACGACGGCCATACTTTATACAGCAATACGATTGCTGTGTAAAGTTAAGGCACCAAAAAAAACGACTAACTTTAGCGGCGACGTAGCGAACGCGAAAAACCGTCGGGAATCGCCGTAACTCCTAATTTGCATACCCGACGCTGGTTTACGACGCGAACTCCCCCCAGCGGCGGCCGCGGTATTGCATCCTAAGATCTGACAGTGTAAAACAATTACACCTGTCGGATCTTAGGGCTATCTATGCGTAACTGATTCTATGAATCAGTCGCATAGATAGAAACAGGGATACAACGGCGTATCAGGAGATACGCTGTCGTATCTCCACTGTGAATCTGGCCCAAAGAGTTTTAGGATTTTTTCACACTTTAGCGCAATACAGATTGTCTTTTAAATTTATTAAAAGCAGTAGTAAACGGCAGCATAAAAAAATAGGCCCTGGGCAGTTTAATGCAGTGTACACACGATCGGAATTTCCGATGAAAAAAGTTTTTCTTCAAAAATTCCGATCGTGTGTGGGCCCCATCCGACTTATTTCCGTCGGTGTTTAGAAATAGAACAAGTTTTTTTTTTTTTTTTGATGTTCCTATTGTCTGTGTGCAACTCCGACGGAGAAAAAACCCAGGCATGCTGAGAATCAAGTCAACGCATGATCGGAAGCATTGAACTTTATTTTTCTCGGCTCGTCGTAGTGTTTTACATCACCGCGTTTTGGACGGTCGGAATTTGGTCTGGCAGTGTGTATACAAGACAGCTTGAACGGAATTCCGATGAAAAATTCCATCGGAAATTCCGATTGTGTGTACGGGGCATAAGTCATAATATGCTAGCATGCAACGCATACTAGCACATTATGACAAACTTACCTGAAAACAAAGCCCTCCAGCGGCGCACTGTCACAGCTGTAGGTACTTCCATCTTCACCCGGGCCTTCCTTCTGGGTTTGTGGGCTTCAGCCGTATGAATGGTGGAGCCATGATGAGTCACGGCCACAGAAAAGTGTTCTGAATGGACAGAACGGTCCATCCAAAGCCCAGTGTGCATGCCCCAGTGATTTCACTGGCCACTTCTAAAGTAAATATCTCCTAAACACACATGTTTGGGAGATATTTAAAGTGGAGGTCCACCCTAAAAAAAAAAAAATAGCCAAAAAGGCTACAAAAAATTAGAAAACAAATATATATACTTACCAGGAGTGGCTGTTACTAGGCAGTTCATCCTAATCTGCCACTTTCTTGTCTGCGGTGGTCTTCTTTCTTCTCTTCCTTCTGCTGCCTCCTGGGAAATGGGGAGCGGTGCCTTCTGGGACCTTGTGTGTGTCCCAGGAGACATCCGCCCATTCACATAGCGCTACGCGACTCGCACATGCGCAATAGGGAACCGGAAAATGAAGCCACAACGCTTCACTTCCTGATTCCCTTACCGAGGATGGCGGCGGGGCAGCCGAGACTTGAGCGATTGCTCAGCTTTGGCTGCCGACATCGCGGGCACCCTGGACAGGTAAGTGTCCTTATTAAAAGTCAGCGGCTACAGTGTTTGTAGCGGCTGATTTTTTTTTTTTAAACACCGAACCTCCGCTTTAATGTACCTATAGGAAAACCTTATAGGCCTACCTTTCAGGTAAAAATCAAGAAAGGGAATTTTTCTCCGACTTTTTAAACATAAATTACAGTTGCATGGATTTTGCATTGCGGAAGTCTTACCAGGTACCATACCCTGACATGCTGCTGCAGTCGGACCACCGATATGAACTGGCCATAGAGGCTTCATCCTTTACAACAGAGAAAACTGGATTAGAACTTGACTGTGCTGTCATTTCATAAACATTTGCATAACTTCCAATACACAAGTGGACTGTCAAACTCTTTTGTACAGTAGATTTAATTTATTCCAATTTGTCAGTCTTCTTTAGTAGGAGGCAAAATATTTAAGTAGTATTAAACCCTCAGCATTTTTTTGTTTAAAATGGAGGTCCACCCTAAAAAAAAAATAGCCAAAAAAGCTCAAAAAATTAATAAAAACATTGCGGGCAACCTGGACAGGTAAGTGTGCTTATTAAAAGTTTTCTTATATATATATATATATATATATATATATATATATATATATATATAGAGCTTATAATCATATTAATGAAGTCTAGTGCCTGTACCCTTCAATTAGAAGTCCTCTGTCACTGATCTCACATTACAGCATTAGATGGGGAAGAAGGGTTAGACTGGGGCTGAAGTTACAGTAAAACCTTGGTTTGAGAGCGTTTTGCAAGACAAGCAAAATGTTTTAACAAATTTTGCCTTCATATACAAGCAATGTCTTGATATAAGAGTAGTGTCATGTCACAACTGAGTATAAAAAAGAGAGGCGCCTCTAAGTGTAGCAATATGGTTACATTTAACCACTAGTTGGCTCGGCTGCGCAAAATCACGTAGGTATACGTAATTTCGCATTCTTACCATCCGATGCGCATGCCCGGCGGGCGCGATCACCACCGGGCACCCGCTCGTTACAGAGCGAGAACCGGGAGCTGTGTGTGTAAACACACAGCTCCCGGTCCTGTCAGGGGGAGAAATGACTGTTTGTCTGTTCATACAATGTATGAACAGAAGATCAGTCATTTCCTCTAGTCAGTCCCACCCCCCCTTCAGTAAGAACACACCCAGGGAACATAATTAACCCCTTCCTCGCCACCTAGTGTTAACCCCTTTACTGCCAGTGGCATTTTTACAGTAATCAAAGCACTTTTATAGCACCGATCGCTATAAAAATGCCAATGGTCCCAAAAATGTGTCAGAAGTGTCCGCCATAAGGTCGCAGTACTTATAAAAATCGCTGATCGCCGCCATTACTAGTAAAAAAAAAAAAAAATTATAAAAATGCCATAAAACTATCCCCTATTTTGTAGACAATATAACTTTTACGCAAACCAATCAATAAACGCTTATTGCGATTTTTTTTTTTTTATGAAAAATATGTAGAAGAATACGTATCGGCCTAAACTGAGGAAAAAAAAAGTTTTTTTATATATTTTTGGGGGATATTTATTATAGCAAAAAGTAAAAAATATTCATTTTTTTTCAAAATTGTCGCTCTATTTTTGTTTCTAGCGCAAAACATTTAAAACCGCAGAGGTGATCAAATACCACCAAAAGAAAGCTCTATTTGTGGGAAAAAAAGGACGCCAATTTTGTTTGGGAGCCACGTTGCAGGACCGCGCAATTGTCAGTTAAAGCGACACAGTGCCGAATCGCAAAAAGTGGCCCGGTCATTGACCAGCAAAATGGTCAGGGGATGAAGTGGTTAATGAAGGTACAACATTTAGCAACGTATTGCTACACCTAGAGGTGCCTCTCTTCTCTTTTATACCCTGTAAAAAAAATGCTTTGATATACAACCGCTTTGGATTACAAGCATTTTCTGGAATGAATTATGATCGCAAACCAAGGTTTTACTGTAGTTGTATTGAAATAAGTTAATGAGAAGTTTCTTGGCTCTGTATTTCTTTATTGAGTAAACCTATTGGTCAGCTGCTCTATTACTTTTTGAATTTGTGTAACACAAGTTGCAAATGGCAAATATGTAAGACAGTAAAACTGAATTTGTGTAGATGGGAAATGCTTTGCAATTGATTCTCCCCACATTAGCTTTGCTGCTGTTGTAGGTTATAGAAATA
The DNA here is from genome assembly GCF_905171775.1 of Rana temporaria. NCBI lineage: Eukaryota > Metazoa > Chordata > Amphibia > Anura > Ranidae > Rana > Rana temporaria. The sequence goes on from NC_053495.1 coordinate 149,728,849, forward strand.
AACAACGTGGCAATGATTGAGTATATTTGCTTCCACTCATGTGCCTGTCATGCTCACTGTAATCATCTGTGTGCTTTTCCATTAGGTAGAGTTTATTTTCCTGTATCGGGTTGGAAAGTACTGACAATGTATATCCATCAATCAATCTAGCCATACCCTTACAGCAACAGTACACTGAAAATACAGAAATGCAACACCGGGGTTGGTTTACAACTCATTCACACTTCTGCGAATTGTCATGCGACTTTGGACATCACAAGTCGTACCCCATGTTTTCCCAATAATAACCATTCATATACAGCAGGTACAGAAAAGAATCATCCCCTTTAAATTCATATATGTGCGACTTATAACTATTGTATTAAAACAGCTGGCTGAGTACCCAAACAGTGACTGCATCTGATAAGTTATAGTCACTGGGGTAGATTCAGTAACATTTGCGCATTTTTTACGTAGGCGCAGGGCACCGTTTTTGCCCTGCGCCCCCTGCAAATTTTCTGCGCTACCCTAGATTCACGGAGCAGTAGCTCTGTAAATTGCGTGGGCGATCCGGCAAAATGCCCGGCGTAAGCACGCGCAATTTAAATGATCCCGTAGGGGGCGGGAATAATTTAAATTAGGCGCATTCCCGTGCCGAGCGTAGGGCGCATGCTCAGTCGGGAAACTTTCCCGACGTACATTGCAGCAAATGACGTCGCAAGGACGTCATTTGCTTCAAAGTGAACGTGAATGGCGTCCAGCGCCATTCACGATTCACTTACGCAAACAACGTAAAATGTAAACCTCGCGACGCGGGAACGACGGGTATCCTTAGCATTGGCTGCCCCTGCTTCTAGCATGTGCAGCCTTACGCGAAACCCGACATACGCAAACGACATAAACTGCGTACGCAGGGCTCGCGTAACGTTGTGAATCGGCGTTAGTATGCAATTTGCATACTATACGCTGACCACAACGGGAACGCCACCTAGCGGCCTGCGTAAGAATGCAGCCTAAGATATGAGGGCATAAGAGCCTTATGCCACGCATATCTTAGGCTGCAGTCGGCGTAACGAGCTCTCTGAATCAGGAGAAGTCGTTACGCCGGGGCAAGTAAGCAATTGTGCTGCGTAACTATGGTTACGCAGGCGCAATTGCTCTTTGAATCTGGGCCACTGTCCGGCTATTAATTTTCCACTCCGCTCACACGATTTTTAAATTGACTTTTGTCGAGCCAGGTGGTGCTGACAAGGTCACATGCAGCTCATATTTTGGCTGATTCAGCAGAAATTGGGTAAAATTCAAGCTGCATACGGCTTAAGCCTAGGCTGTATGTGAGCTACTAAGTTACATCCAGCTTTTTGATGACAACAGTCTGTAGATTAAAGTGATATTAAAGTTAACTTAAAAAATGATTATACCTGCTCTTGGCAATAGTTTTGTACAGAGCAGCTTTGATCCTCCTCTTTTAAAGTGATTGTAAGCCCTTTTCCACAAAAGGCGCACTCTATCGCTACTGAGTCCGCCGGCTCAGCGGGAGATCTCTCCACTGATCTCTGCTGAGCCGGCGGATGACAAGTCCCTCTCTGCTCACTGAGGGGGAGGGGCTTGTGCAGCAGTGCTGTCTCCTATGGAGAGACCCGATAAAAACGGACAGCATGTCCGTTTTCATCAGATCCCGCCCGATCCAATCCGCCATGGACGTATGGGGACGTATTTCCAATCCGTCTGATTTTGGCTGATCGGGTTGGATGTCAGCGGACATGTCTCCGCTGACATCCAACGCTCCATAGGACTGCAAAGAGCGGCCGTCCATTTAATGCATAGGATGCATAGGTGAAAAAACACAAGGGTTTACAACCCCTTTAAAGTGGAGGTTCCATCAAAAAAACTATTTTGCTTTAAACTGTAGCTTACGACTAAAAAATAAAAAATTAAATAAAAATGTTTTTACTCATCTGGAAATGCCTGTTGCTATGCGGTCCCACGAAATCTGCCTTTGAAAGCACCTAGGATTCTGACATCATCTCCCTCTAATGCTCCTGGGAAATGTGTGTCATCATTTCCCAGGATGCAGTGCGCTGTCCAATTATCACTCCCTATCCAAGACTTCCAGGAAGTAAATGCCTGTAGGCTTCACAATGCCCACAAGCAAAATGACAACGGTGTAGACATAGTTTTATAAACTATCTTTTTTGAATATCTATGCGGATCGGCGGCAGATTGTAAAATAGAAAGTGACCAGATTTATATTATAAAAACGCAGGATGAAAGGACATATATTTAAAAAATGCTAATTGTGGTTGGAACTCCGCTTTAAGGTCCTCTGCTGGTGCTGGTGCTCCTCCTCTTCTACGAGTACCCCCCATCGCAAGCGGCTTGCAAGTGGGGTACTCATGCATGCTAGCTCCCGAGCCTCGCTCTGTGTGTCCATAAGGCCCCTTCCCCACTCCCTCTTCACTGGCTGTGACTGACAGCAGGAGGCTGCTGTCTCTTAGCCAATGAGGAGGCAGAGACCCAGGAGAACAACTTCTCTTGTGCACATCACTGGATCGCGAATGGGCTCGGGTAGGTGTTGGGGGAGCTGCATACTGAAGATTTCTTGCATAGAATGCATAAAGGTAAAAAAAAACTTCAACCTTTAGAAGCACTGTCACGGCCCATTTCACACGGCCGTCCTGATAAGGTCCGCCTGTCAGTTTTTCAGGTGGACCTGATTGAATGGTCTATTCTCCCAGCAGGTCTAAACGGACTTGTGTCTGTATACACCCACTTACCTCTGATCCCATCTGCAAAAAGAAAAACGGAAGGGGATCCATCCTTTTCTGTCTAGGCGGATCAGAATGGAGGGCAGTCAGGTGTAAATGAACAGCGAAGTCCATTTACACCTGGATGCCCATATAGCAAAACGGGCTCCATTCTGTATAAACTGAGCAGACACCTGTCACCTGCCCGCTCTGCTCTGATCAGCGGACAGATCCCCTGCTGATCAGAATGAAGTCCACTCCATGTGAGAGGGGCCTTAGGCTTTTGGGAATTGTTACTGTGCTGAAATAGGTCAATCTACTATCTTTCTGAGAACTAGCAGTTCTATTCCTTTTTCAGATTGCATTGTTATGGACAATTGCAGACCCATATACAAGGTCCCTCAACACAAAAGGAATGATCTGTTTAACCATATTGGGTAAAACGGGGGTTTTTGTTGCACACATTTGAGAGGCCATAGCTTGGAGGAAGACTCGTGCTTCTTAAAGGTACAGCAACACACCAGAAGCTTAGGCTCACTCAATGGCAGTTGACCTCCAGTGTGTTTCTGAACCAAATCCAACAAAGTAACAAAATAGCAGCTGTCCAAATCGGAACTCTACCCCTGTAATGGAAGGGCTGAGTACTGTAATTTCAACTGTCAAATCAGAACCTGTGTGGGGCAGTAGTTTACAGAGGGACAGAGGAACGGTCATTTACATATTAAACATTATCACCACCACTCTCCCACTGCTCCAGAAACACGGGGATAGGCGTTTTGTGGTTGCATCAAAGAATGGATCTAAAAGAAGGAAGAAGTCCAGCACCATAAGCCATTGCTCCTACACCTATTCACAACTTATGTGCTATTGCTTTGTCCTTAAAGTGATACCAAAGGTTCAAATAATAAAAAAAAAATAACAAACATGTCATACTTACCTCCACTGTGCAGTTCGTTTTGCACCGAGTGGCTCCTGAACACTGTCTTTTGGGGTCCCCCAGCAGCTCTCACGGCTCCTCCCCACATCAGATAACCCCCTAGGAGAAGCGCTCTCCTGGGGGGTTACCTTGCAGGTGCACTCCTGTGTCCAGCATTTGGCATCCATAGCCGCTGAATGCAGGACTCGTCCCCGCCCACCAGCGCCCGTGTCATTGTATTTGTTTGACAGCAGCGGGAGCCAATGGCTACGCTGCTATCAATCTATCCAATCAAAAATCGAGAACCCCGGGCAGAGAGGCGGCGCATCCTTGCCGTGGGACATTCCATTCCAGGGCTCAGGTAAGTAAAACGGTGGAAGGAAGGGGGCGAGGGTTGGGGGGACGGTGACTGTCAACCTTTTTTTTACCTTAATGCATACTAAAAAAACAGGAGGGTTTACAACCCTTTAATGCATATTTTTGCTTACTTTGATTTATGTGCTTTCTTACCTGAACTAAAATAAGCTTGTGTATGAGTCCTGAAAAGGTAGGTAAACCAAAGATCTGTTTCATTGGGGTGGATTTACTAAAGGCCAATAGTCTGTGCACTCTGCAATGTGCATTTGCTCCATAGCTTAATAAATCATAAATCATCCAATCATATGCAAGCAAAAATGCATTTTTTTTTTCCTCACATGTGATTGGGTATTCTTTTGTAAAGTGAAGCTTTACCTCATTTACTAAGCTCTGGAGAAACTGCACTTTGCAAAGTGCACAGTCTATTTCCCATTAGTAAATCAACCTACCCCATAGTATGTAGGCAACACTGTCATACTGATCACCCTGCGTCACCGATCTCCATTTGTAGGTATGGGGTATTTTTAGTTTTTGAGTTGTTTAAAAATGACTTTCAGGTCACTTTATTACTCCAACTGTTTACTGAATCCAGAATCTAATATTATAGCCGTTTCTATCATCAGAAATTGGTTTGTGTGTCTTTAGCAATTTTTTATATGACTAAACTGCAATACGTAATGCGTAGTAAACCTACCGAGCTTTCAGCAGACGCCCCTGCTGGCGATGCATCACATCTCTGGGGTCTTCAGACTGCTCAGTTCTTATTACATATTCCTGCAAAGTACAAATGGTTTTAATGAAAGACATAACAAAGTTCCAATATACAGTACCTGCTAAATCAATGTGTGCATGATTTTGTGTAAGCACAGATACACTGTCTCCACCTGCTGGCCAGTTATGTGCATTGCATTGACAAAGCAATACTGACTTTGGCAGACCTGTACATGTATGTGAAAGATAAACACATTCAAAGGGCAGGTTCATTAGAGGTCTTATCCTATAATTATTGTTAGGCACCAGATCTACGAAATGTATCACATACTTAGAAGGTGTCGGCTGGTTCTGTAAATCTTCCTTGTGAATCATATTATTTAGGATGCATGTTGTGTATTGCAGTTTATATAGAAACTGTCCATACATGGCCTGATCGATGCAAATGGTGTGACCCGGACTCAATTAACCACCAAGGGGATGGAGATCAACAAAGTTTTTCCCTAGCTAGCATGCCCTGCAAAGGAAAGATGCACTTGAAAACAAAATATGCTTATGCCCTGAGCTAACAGATCCCACCCTCTCTAGATATTTATAACCTACTAAGATCTAACTGCTAATGCCTCTGTTGTATATTTACATCCCAACTTGTCATGCGACTTTGAACCATCAAATCGCATGACAAATCGCACCGGTGTGAACCAGGGCTAAGATTTAAAGTACCGTATTTTCCCCCTGAAAATAGGGGGCAAATCATGGGTGCGTGTTATACACGATATGTTACCTCCTGTTTACTCGGCTTTCACTCAGCAGTCACACACATCCCCACCTCCACCATCAGAATTGGACCAGTGTTGTGTTTATCATAAGAGCTGGTCCAATGCCGGTGGCGGAATTGGGACTCTGTGATTGTGAGAGTCGACTAAACAGGAGATGATGGCTTTGACTTCCGGCACTGATCAGGCTGCATTGATGAGAGATAGTGGGGCTGCAGATGGGCATTGATCAGGCTGCAGATGGGCATTGATCAGGCTGCAGATGGGCATTGATCAGGCTGCAGATGGGCATTGATCAGGCTGCAGATGGGCATTGATCAGGCTGCAGATGGGCATTGATCAGGCTGCAGATGGGCATTGATCAGGCTGCATTGAGGCTGCAGATGGGCATTGATCAGGCTGCATTGAGGCTGCAGATGGGCATTGATCAGGCTGCATTGAGGCTGCAGATGGGCATTGATCAGGCTGCATTGAGGCCGCAGATGGGCACTGATAAGGCTACTTCGATGGCACTGACCCTTATTTTTCTTTAAAGTTATTTATTTAAAAAATGTTTTTTTTCCCCTGAAACTTCCCTCTTAAAATTAAGGTGCGTGTTATACACCAATAAATACGGTATACTTCAAAACAAAATAAATAACCTATTCAGTACATCTCTGCAATACCTTCACATTTCCCCAGGTTCTATCCTTATCATGCTCCTAACTTCCTGTTAGAGCTGAAAGCAGTTTTTCTGCTGCACTGAAATTCCAAGCAGTGTTGTCGCCACTGCCCAATTCTCTTTTACTGAATTGCATAACACCTCCCTCTCTTCTCATCGACATAACATAAAGAGGAGATGCTTTGTAGTTTACAGAGAATAACTGCGCAGGGCTTGGGATTTAGTGATGCAGAGTGCACTGTTAGGATCTCACTGGATTTCTGCCAGGATCAGCTGGCATTTTTTGTACTTGCAGTGCAGAGATAGAACATATGGAAATGTGCATGTGTATAAATGTGTTTCAGAAATGGATTGAATACGTTTTTGTTTTTAATCTTACCCAGACATACACTTTAAAAGAGGACCTTCCAGCTACCTATCCAAACTAAATACAGCCAGCCCAAGTATTGAAAGTATCAGAAAAGAAGGTATATACTGTATGTAGAAAAAAAAGTGTATGGAGGGGAAAGTGCAAAAATTGGTTAAAAGTCAACTTTTAAATAAAAGGTATCAAAACGGCACATTGGTGAGCATTGGTAACATCAGTTAAAGTGCCACTGATTTCCCCTAGTAGATCACATTTTAATGTAGTAGCGTTAGGATTACGTGTAGAGGGGGATATCATCTCGCCCGCATACCTGCTCTACTTGGCTGTGGTTGAATGGACACGTCACTAAGAATCTGAGCTCATGCTGGGAGTTGGATTGCAGGTTTCCCGAGAGCTGATCACTGTGAGCCAAGTCTTGGAGTGGCCGGCGTAATCTTGGAGCGCTTCCGATATGTAAGCACATCATTATTATTGTCAACGTTACATTTAGTATTAGTGTCAATGTAAAAAAAGCTGCAATTATATATTTGATTAAATCCATCAAGTTATGATATAAAGCAATGTATGTATATAATAGTGTACAGTTTTGGCATGTACAATATCCTGTATATATTGGCAAGAAAGGGAATTCCTTTAGAGTGGCCTTTCTAAATTTTTAGGCCCCTTGCTCTTAAAGCGGAGTTCCACCCTAAAGGGGAAGTTCCGCTTTAAGCACTCCCTCCCCCCCCATATATGCCACATACGGCATGTCATTTTTGGGGTAGGAGTGGGTACCTAGTTTTGACTGGTACCTGCTCCCACTTCCGCTCGGGCTGCCTAGATTGCTCGAGCGGAAGTTTTTTTTCCCCCTCTCCCTCCTTGCAGATTGCCCTACCAATAGGGAAGCTCTGCGTGACTGGCGCACACGCAGTGTGCACCCGGCTGTGAACCTGCAAGCTGTCACAGCCGGGTGCCCACACTTGCAATGCCAGTGTTCTGTCAAAGTGCCAGGCTATCGAATGGTGCCCGGGTGGAAGTGTGCATGTGCCGCACGGAGCCGCAGAACAGCTGAGTTTACGATCTTGTGTGGCCAAGGCACATTCATATAGGTGAGGGGCAGATATTTTACTCGAAGGGGTTGGATTTTTCAATGATGGGCAGTGCTGGGGGGTGGAATTTTTATCGATGGCCAAAGAAATCTGCAAAAGAAATCTTTATCTGCTATTAATTTTGAATGCTTGTGGGGCATCTTTAGTCAATTGAAGGGCGCCTTTTTCTATATTAGATAAAGATATCTTTAGTAGATTTGTGTGGCCATCAATAAAAATTCTGCCCCAGCACTGCCCATCATTTAAAAATCTGCCCCCTTCATGTAAGTATCCACCCCTCTCCTACATGTAAACTCGGCTGTCCGGAGGGTCCGTTCTGCGCATGAGCAGTTCTGGCTGGGCATTTTTCAATAGGGAGCATTTCTCGACGGGACACCGGCACCACGGAGAGGCGAGGGAAAGAAGCGAGGAACAGGTGAGTGTGTGTTTTATTAAAAGTCGGCAGCTACACTTTTTGCCCTTGCCCTCTCTAGGCTGACTTTTCTTTTACTCTTATGAATAAACAATCAAGTCTGTGCGATAGAGCTTCCATCTAGTACACAGGCTCCGCACCGGCAGCTCCATCACACAGCCCCAACTGCGCTGCTTGTTTGTTCATGATAGTAATAAATCGGACAGCTTTGCGCCTCTGCAGTTGCTTTTGAACATTCACATCCCCGGTGACTTGTCGGTATGGTTCCCCTATCGAGATGGTTCCTGTAAGGACTGCGCAGGCGCAATCCTTGCCGACGGAAATCTCCGAACCTCGGCCGGCATCCAGGCTCATTTCTTAACATCCCCGTGGATTGGAGGATGTTAAAAAAAGAGCCAGGAGGCCGACTGGCCCCTTACCTCAAATTCCACGTCGCCCTGGAGGTTCGGTGATTTCCGTCGGCAAGGATTGCGCCTGCGCAGTCCTTACAGGAACCATCTCAATAGCCGGAACCATATCGCCAGATCACCGTCATATAGATTACACAACACCCAGCACTGAATGGTGTTTACAGTTTATAAATTGAAAAGTCGGAGATATCGGGGGCCAATGCCATGTATGACACAGCTCTGTAGCATTGCCTGTTCATTCATAATAGTAAAAGATCAATCGGAGCTCAGAGCTGTGCATTTACAAGCAAACTGCAGGATAAAAGAAAAAGGTTTCTTTTAAAATTACTTTTTTATTTTTAATTCACTGTATTTCACCGTGGCAGCTATCACCGTGCCTCTCTCTGTACAGGACGCAGTGACAGCTAGAGCCAGCGGATGTTTTCTTGTAAACAAATCCATGTGATCACTGTGTTTGATTATCATGGTATCACGTGATCAGGATCAAATTGTTATAGTTTGTTCCCGCCACTGTCATTGTCACTTTAGCAGGACAGTGTTGTCTGCAGGTAAACATGAAGATCAATATAAATAAAGTTATGGGAAATAGAAAGTATAATCAATATACTGAATACTATCATTACTGCACGCAGTTATCAGAATACAGTTATCTTGGGATAGTGGTTGTTTAGTGCAGTCTGAACAGTGAGGCTCAGTCACACCATGTTCATTTATCTGCACTGATCAACAGAGGGTCAGCACAGGGATACATAGAAAATAATAGTTTTCTATCTGCCTTGCTCACAATATAGAGGTGTATGTCTGCAGTGTTACATAACACAATGCACAGAAATGCATGGAAACTTGGGTCACTGCAGTGGGCTCAACAATAAAAATTAATAAAAAGAGTGAGAATGTTGGCCCAGTAAAATTTAGTGCAACACATTAAAAATGCATGTCAATGCACATTAACCACTAAAGGACCGAGCCTGTTTTTCAGACTCAGTGTTTACAAGTTTAAAACAGTTTTTTTTTGCTCGAAAATTACTTATAACCTCCAAACATTATATATATATATTTTTTTTTTTCTAACACCCTAGAGCAGGGGTGTCCAACTCAATTTCATTGTGGGCCGCATGAGCATTATGATTGTCCTCAAAAGGGCCGCTTGTACCTGTAAGATAAGATGTCCAGCGCATCTCCTCCCCTTACATTAGATGTCAAGAGCCACCCCACCATCAGAAGTTGAGTCCCCCACTCTCTCTTACATCACAGTGCACCCCCCTTTCTTTATGCAGCTGCTGGGAAGAAGGCTGAATGCATTGCTTGAAAGCAGAAAGTGTAAGGGTCTGTAGTAAGACCAGAGGAGGGCTGGAGCTCAGGAGAGGTGCGATAGCCACATTAAATGGCCTGGAGGGCCGGATTCTTAAAGTGGTGACGTATATATACGTGAGCCGGTCCTTTAAGTGGTAATATGTATTTTTTCTGTGCTGTTTAAGGCTGCTTTTACACTAAAAGCTTTACCATCTTTTTGTGGCACTTTTCGGCCACTAGCGGGACGCTTTTAACCCCAGCAAGCAGCTGAAAAAGGGTTAAAACTGCTGGCAAGGCGCTGCTACAGTAGCGCTTTTCTGGTGGTTCGGCGGCACTGCCCATTGATTTCAGAGGGCAGGGGCGCTTTATGAGCGCTGAGTTCACCGCTCCTAATGCACTCCAAAGAAGCTGCTGGCAGGACTTTTTCTGACACTCTGCCAGCGCACCGCTCCAGTGGGAAAGCCCACTGGAGTGAATGAAGCCGCTCTTTCAGGGCACTTTGCAGGTGCTATTTTTAGCGATATAGCGCCTGCAAAGCCACTCAGTGTGAAAGGGGTCTAATGCACTGTGTGGTGTGAATAAAACCTAAAAGATGTGCTTTTGTGTTTTTTTTCTTTTTTTTTTTTTGTGAATTACTGCACATTCCAGTTTTTTTTTTTTTTTATAAGAAGCATTGTGCTGAATGGACTCACCGCCTCTTGTACTGTACAGTGATGGGCACTGTGCTGCATCTTGTGTGTGGATAAAACCCATCTGGTTTGGGTACACTGTCAATGTTTAGTACTGACACCTAGAAGGAAGATAAAAGGGTTAAATACATTCTCTCTGGCTTGTCATTTTAAAGTGTCACTAAACCCAAATGATAAAAAGCTATCAAACGCTTTATTACATGCTGTTTATACTCACTATGGAATTTGTTTTCCGCATTCTGCAAAAAAATTGTTGATTTTCCAGAGCAGTGTTGGTAGCTCTGCACATACTCAGTTTGCGTGGGTTTCTGTTCTGAGCATTTCCTCCCTATCACATCTGAGCAGCCCATGTTACTAGAGTCACACGTGTGTGTGTGTGTGTGTGTGTGTGTGTGTGTGTGTGTGTGTATAAACAGTGGTAAATGACAGCTCACTCCCTCCCTCCTCCTCCATGCCCCTTGACCAGCTAAACACAATAGGGGTGGGAAATTACATGTAGATTAATGATGGCTTCACCTCCCTCTGATTCTAAGACAGGCTGGAGGGGCGTGACACAGCCTGTGACTGGCAGAAATCCACCCACACCATGTTAATGACAAAAAATAATAAAGATTTGATTTCAAATATATATTTGTATGACAATTTGTATGCCGTCGTTTTTCACAATCGTGTGTATGCAAGGCAGGCTTGACAAGAATCGCGTCAAGGAAAAACGTCGTTTTTTCTAGGACATTAAAAACGGTCGTGTGTATGCGACATAACTCTCTCTCCCTCTTTATCCATAGCTTTAAAAATGAGTTGGCCTTGAATAATTGTCTGGGTAGATTCATATACCGGAAACAACTAATAGCAAATGGATAAAAAGTTACCTAAATCTACAAGTATTTTCAATATAATTTTTTATTTTCAAAAAATTTCTTTTTCACAACCATAACTTTTTTTTTTACATTTTATTGTGTTCTTTTTTTACAGGCAATGACATTTGGATTTCCATTTGGAACCTAGTTGTACACGGAAGTAGGAAGATATGAGCCCAGTTCGGCATAGCTCTAAGTCTGGTGCCTATACAGATGTAACATGGAGACGGAGCTCTTCTTCACCAGATCCGGTGGATGGCCACCCTCCTTGGAAGAAGGTCCTCTATGAAAGACAGCCATTCCCCGACAATTACGTTGATAAAAGTTTCCTGGAAGAGCTAAGGAAGAATATCTATGTCCGACGCTACAGCTACTGGGCTGTGGTGTTTGAATCTGTGGTTGTAATCCACCAGCTATGTAGTGTCTGTTCTTTTTCAGTGATTTGGTGGTATATGGACCAGGACTTGTTGTCCCCTCAGAAGCTATGTGGGGTTGGGTTGGCCTTCACACTCCTTGGCTATCTCATATTTGATGCAGTGGACAAAGGAGCTGGGCGGAAGGACAATGGACGGACTCGCTGGTATGATCTGAAGAGTTCCTTGGTGTTTGTAGCTTTCACTTATGGTTTCTCTCCAGTGCTGAAAACATTGACCGAGTCCATCAGCACAGATACCATCTATGCCATGTCTGTGCTCATGCTCATAGGACATCTCGTCTTCTTCGATTATGGAGCCAATGCAGCAGTGGTCTCTAACACATTGTCCATTAATATGGCCATTTTTGCTTCCGTTTGTTTGGCCTCGCGCCTTCCTCGCTCACTGCATGCATTTACTATGGTGACTTTTGCCATCCAGATTTTTGCCCTTTGGCCAAGCCTGCAGAGGAAGCTAAGAGCTTACACTCCGCGGACTTACACGTGCGTCACATTTCTCTTTGCTGTGTTTTCTGTGACAGGGCTGCTAAGTATATCTAGTGTTGGAGCCCTGCTTTTCTTCTCGCTGCTTGGATCTGTGACATTCCTGTGCCCCTACATCCTCATCCGACTACAGCTGTTCAAAGATAACATCCACGGGCCTTGGGATGAGGCAGAAATCAAGGAAGACCTTTCCCGCTTTCTTGACTAAAACGTTTTAACATGCAACTTTTATTGTATTTTAATGTTAAATTATGTTTTAAAGTAACAAATGAGAATGTATCTTATCAGAAGAGTAATAAAATCATATTGGTCTTTTTTTACCTACTGCTGGCTTTCAATACATAAATATTGCCACTAGAGGGAACCATTTCCTCACTTCATTCTGTATTTTATTCACAATGAAAAAGGTAAATAAAAGTGGCTGTGTTGTCAATTTAAATATTATTTCCTGCGCAGATCCATTTTAATACATTATGGTTAACAAAGTATTCCTTATTAAAGGGGTTGTAAAGGTTAAATTTTTTTTCCCCTAAATCGCTTCCTTTACCTTAGTGCAGTCCTCCTTCACTTACCTCATCCTTCCATTTTCCTTTTAAATGTCCTTATTTCTTCTGAGAAATCCTCACTTCCTGTTCTTCTGTCTGTAACTCCACACAGTAATGCGAGGCTTTCTCCCTGGTGTGGAGTGTCGTGCTCGCCCCCTCCCTTTGACTACAGGAGAGTCAGGACGCCCACTAACACACAGCTCCTTTCTCTATGTGCAACGTAGAGACCGTCCTGACTCTCCAGTAGTCCAAGGGAGGGGGCGGGCACGACACTCCACACCAGGGAGAAAGCCTTGCATTACTGTGTGGAGTTACAGACAGAAGAACAGGAGGTGCGCTGGCAGTTAAAACCGCACTGCTAGCGGCCGAATATCGCAGTAAAAACTACGGTATAGCGGCGCTAAAAATAGCGCCGCTATACCGTAGTTTTTACTGCGATATTCGGCCGCTAGCAGTGCGGTTTTAACCCCTGCTAGCGGCCAAAAAAGGGTTAATACCACCGGCAATGCGCCTTTGCAGAGGCGCATTGCCAGCGGTATTACCGCTGTTTCCCATTGCTTTCAATGGAAAGGAGCGGTAAAAACCCTGCTCCTTCGCCGCTCCAAACATGCGGCTAGCAGGACTTTTGGAGCGGTCCTGCTAGCGCGCCGCTTCAGTGTGAAAGCCTTCGGGCTTTCACACTGAAGACTGCAGGTCAGGATTTTTTTCAGACGGTATTTAGGCCTGAAAAACGTTTCGGTGTGAAAGAAATCCTTCGATTGCCCTTCTAAATGTTTTTTTTCTTTGTCTGAATTTCTCACTTCCTGTTTCTCCTCAGGGATGAGCTCCGGCGTGTTCACACACTCCATGTGCAGAGCCCGCCAGGAAGCCAGCACGGTGCTGCACTAATCACAGGCAGTGAGACATTTCCCGATCTCTGCAGCCGAGCATCGGGACAATGTCTCCCTGCCTGTGATTAGCGCAGCGCCGTGCCGGCTTCCTGGCGGGCTCTGCACATGGAGTGTGCGAACACGCCGGAGCTCATCCCTACTCCTCAGTAAGCTGTTCTGGCTGACTAACCCCCATGAATGATGGTGGCAAGCTTACTGAGGAGAAACAGGAAGTGAGAAATTCAGACAAAGAAAAAAAACATTTAGAAGGGAAATCAAAGGAAAGGGTAAGTGAACCAACAATGCACTAGCTTAAAGGAACCGATTTAGAAAATGAAAAACAAACCTTTACAACCCCTTTAATTGGCTTCTTTTACCATAGTACTATCACAGCAGGATTTGTTATCTGAATAAATGTTGCCTGTTTATGTGGATGTATTTCCATGTCCAGCCAAAACGTTTGTTTTCTTTTCGTTTTGGAAAGAGCAGGGAAGGAATAAATCCTCTGCTATTTAGGGCTCTGAAAGATTTCCCCCAAATAAAGTTGGCCATATACCAGTAGAATTTCTTTCAAACCCTCATACGGAAACTCTGAAAGAATGTTTATCAGTGCATCAGATCTTTCCATCAATGAAGCGGGCCATAGACGGTTTGAATCTCGGCTGCTTCAACATGCCATTCAAGCCATGTATGGGCAGGCTGAATGTACCCAAGTTGATCGATCAATCGATCAACTTGTGTGCAGCCATCATGTCGGATTTTACATGTGATTATTGTGCTAGCGAGGAGAGATTCCTCGATCAACACTGACGTGATGGCAGGAAAGAAATTCGCTCAATCTACGGCCGGCTTTAGTATTTTGTCCAAAAGCCTTTGATCGGACCCGATATCTAAACTGAATACTAGATGTAATAACCGGGTTTCTCTTTTGCCAATAAAATGCTCATGGCAATCTGTACAACTTTATCCAAACAAAAACCACATTCACAGTTAGAATTTCAAAATAAATGTCAAGCTTTTTGAGTACTACAATCAAAACTGTTCGTCAGTTGGACCCCACTAACAATCGGAGATTTGAACAAATGTTTAAAAAAAAAAAAAACTTGCACATGATTGGATGATAAAATCAGCAGAGCTTCCCCTCAGTTCAGATCTACAGCAACTGCACTTCCAAGTGCACTTGTAGTACAGAATGGATTTGCCTTTAGTAAATCAACCCCCAAGTGTCACATAATTGTGAAGTGGAAGGAAAATATAGACGCACCTTTCGCTGCAATTACAGCTGCAAGTCTGTTTGGGGATGTCTCTACCAGCTTTGCACATCTAGAGAGGGACATTTTTCCGCATTCTTCTTTGTAAAACGGCTCATGTTCTGTCAGATTGGATGGAGAGCGTCTGTGAACAGCAATTTTCAAGTCTTGCCACAGATTCTCAATTGGATTTAGGTCTGGACTTTGACTGGGCCATTCTAACACATGAATATGCTTTGATCTAAACCATTCCATTGTAGCTCTGGCTGTATGTTTTAAGGTCGTTGTTCTGCTGGAAGGTGAACCTCCTCCCCAGTCTCCTCTTTTGCAGACTCTAAGGCCCCGTACACACGGCCGGATCGATCCGCTGGGATTTATCCGCGGATCAGTTCCAGCAGATAGATCCGGTCGTGTGTACGGCCTAGCGGACATTTTCAGGCGGATAAAAATCCAGCCGACGGATTTTCAGCGGATAAAAATTTCTTGGCATGCTAAGAAATCTATCCGCTGGAATCCTGTCCGCCGGACTTATCCGGTCGTCTGTACAGACTCACCGGATAAGTCCGTCCGATCCCATCCCTCGCATGCGTCGTAATGATTCGACGCATGCGTGGAAGTATTTACCTTCCAGGGTCGCGCACGTCGCCGCGTCATCGTCGTGGCGACGGCGCTGCCACGTCACCGCGGGGAGTTTGATCTGATGGTGTGTACAGCTATCAGATCAAAATCCGCCAGAGGTCCGGCGGACCGTTTCCAGCGGAAATCCTCTCGTGTGTACAAGGCCTAACAGGTTTTCTGTTAGGATTGCCCTGTATCTGTCTCCATCCATCTTCCCATCAACTCTGACCAGCTTCCCTGTCCCATCTGAAGAAAAGCATCCCCACAACATGACACTGCCACCACCATTTTTCATGCTCCGGGTGATGCGCAGTGTTAGTTTTCCGCCACACATAGCGTTTTGCTTTTAGGCCAAAAAGTTCAATTTTGGTCTCATCTGATCAGAGCTCCTTCTTCCACATGTGTGCTGTGTCCCCCACATGGCTTCTCGCAAACGGGACTTCTTAAGGCTTTATTTCAACAATAGTTTTCTTCTTGCCACTCTTCCATAAAGGCCAGATTTGTGGAGTGCACCACTAATAGTTATCCTGTGGAAAGATTCTCCCATCTGAGCTGTGGATCTCTGCAGCTCCTCCAAGTTACCTCTTGGCTGCTTCTCTGATTAATGCTCTCCTTGCCCGGGTCCGGTCAGTTTAGGTAGACGGCCATGTCTTGGTTGGTTTGCAGTTGGGCCATACTCTTCCCATTTTCAGATGATGGATTGAACAGTGCTCCATGATTTGTTCAAAGCTTGGGATATTTTTTTTTCTAACTTAACCCTGCTTCCCTAACCACTTCAATACTGGGCATTTTCACCCCCTTCCTGCCCAGACCAATTGCGCGGTCGTGCGACGTGGCTCCCAAACAAAATTGATGTCCTTTTTTTCCCACAAATAGAGATTTCTTTTGGTGGTATTTTATCATCTCTGCGGTTTTTATTTTTTGCGCTATAAACAAAAAAAGACTGACAATTTTGAAAAAAACGCAATATTTTTTACTTTTTGCTATAATAAATATCCCAATTTAAAAAAAACAAAAAAAAAACATTTATTTTTCTCAGTTTAGGCAAATATGTATTCTTCTACATATTTTTGGTAAAAAAATCGCAATAAGCGTATAGTGATTGGTTTGCGCAAAAGTTATAGCGCCTAAAAAATAGGGGATAGATGTATGATTATTTATTTTTTTACTATTAATGGCAGTTATCTGTGATTTTTGACAGATCGGACACTTTTGACACTATTTTGGGACCATTCACATTTATACAGCGAATAGTGCTATAAATATGCATTGATTACTGTATAAATGTGACTGTCAGGGAAGGGGTTAACACTAGGGGGCGATCAAGGGGTTAAATGTGTGCCCTAGGGAGTGATTCTAACAAGTACAAGGGACACACCATCGGTCTTCTCTCTCTGACAGGACGTGGATCTCTGTGTTAACACACAGAGATCCACGTGTGTAACTGCCGATTGCGGGTACCTGGCGGACATCGTGGCCGCCAGGCACGCACATCGGCACCCGAGTCACGTGGCGGGCACCCGCCCCCTAGTGGCCTAGAGAGTTGAGGATGTCATATGACGTTCACCCAGGTTGACAGAGCCACCTTGTGGACGTCATATGACTATAGGAGGGATGGGAAGTGGTTAAACGTCTCCACAACTTTACCCCTGACCTGTCTGGTGTGTTCCTTGGCCTTCGTGATGCTGTTTGTTTACAAAGTTTCTCGATTCAAACTTGGTATGAGATTTATAAATTAATAAATCTCATACCAAGTTTGAATTGCACTATGGAGAGGTGTTTTTTTTTCATACTTTTGGGTACTTGATTGATTGCCTACCCCTTTTTGGAGACTTGAGTGTATCTGGTCCGCCTTCCTCCCTATTCCTGCAAGCTGCCGTTGGATGCAGATCCAGAGAGAGATCATCTTTACTGTCTACATTGAGCTTGCTTTTCAGTAACCGTGCAACCATGTGGTGGAGGGGCACGTGTGCTGGTGGTGTCATTATCGAGTACTCATTCTTTGTCACATCTATTCAACTAGTTGTGATCCACAAATTAATTTTAGTTAATTTATGGACTATTGGATTACTCCATAGACCCCTTGAGGACTATTTATTAATTTTTCATTTTTCTGAGTGGTCACTGTATCCAATATTCTCTTTCATCACCATCACTAGTTTATTATATATTTTATTTTGAGCGCAGCTCCATATATTACAACATTATTTGTAAACAATGTTGAAAATTATTTATCTTTTTCCTTCCACTTCACAATTATGTGCCACTTTGTGTTGGTCTATTACATAAAATCAGGACGTACTAAACTGCATATTTGGATATCGGGATGATTGGATTATTGGCTGCAATACTGAGAACTCTCACTAGATGTCAGTGCACTTTATACACATATATATGGTAATGACTCAAAATATGTTATTCATTCCTGCAGTGCTTGATACAATGTTGCAATTCAAGTTTACATTTTTGGTTGTTACATGACAAAATGTGCAAAATTTCAAGGGGTTTGAATATTTTTCAAGGCACTGTAATTTTCCCCTGCCAGGATGGCGGTCTGAGAGAGCATTAATACATTTTGACTGCTTTAGTAAAGGTCTTACACAGGGCTGAAAGGTGGGTGGTAAAAGCATTGTAGAGGTTCTATATAATTACCACCCTGATGCTTTTAAACGAAAGTAAAACTATAAGTGGTACTTGTCACATAGAATAAGCAAATTATGGCTTGAGCGAGGTACAGACCTCCATTTGTAGTAAACATTTATGTTTTATATTTAGCTGTCTGTCTCGTGTTCCACTATAAGGTGCCCCTACGAGTGCAGAAATTATCCAAAAAGTTATTTTGCAAGACTGCTGTCTGCAGCTAGTTTGAGCATACACAGATACACATTGGAGAAGGGAGGCATGGATAGAAAGCAAGTTATTAGAAACATGTTTAATCCATCTTTTCCATGTGGGGTCAGCTGGGTCGTCTCCTGGTGCAATAGACATGTAATGGTTGTCCAATCTGTTTAACAGTTGATGTTCATCTAATTTTTAAACCTTTTGCATAATGCCGGCCATAGACGGTTCGAATCAGCAGGAGCCGGACAAAATTCGAGCCATGTATGGGCAGGCTGAATGTACCTAAATTGATCGATTGATTAACTTGGGTACAACCAGCCTGTCAGTTTTTACATGTTAAATTTGCTATCAGCTTTTATAGTCGCTGTGTTCTCCCGGCAGGGATGGCTTCCCAAACCAGGAAAACACAATGGCGACCCATGTTTGCAGGAAAGAAATGTACTCCATCTATGGCCGTCCTTAGAGTACCTTTACAGCTTGCAACCTTATAACTTCCAACTAGGTTGTAAGGTGCCCCAATATTTTAAAACAAATACAAAATGATATGAGCTGCCATTTCTGACTCTTGAGCAATGTAAGAGCTAACTTTCATGCAATAATTACCACTTTTGAGCACTGGTCATTCTCGCACAATTTTCCTTTCTCTGTAGAAAACAAAACAATCAGCACAACATTCATAAACTGGCCAAACCTTTTGAGGGATCCAGGAGGTGTGGTGATGCAGATGAGCAATTGCCCATTATTCCCAGTAAAAGTTCTATTACAGTAGGGTTGTCCCAATACCACTTTTTTAAGACTCGCCGATACCAATTACCTATATACATATTTTTAATCTCATGTGACAGTGGCACATGTGTCAGTATTTCATTTTTTTTAAGGGGGGGGGGGGTGGACAGTGTCAGTGTGTTTTTTTTATTTTTTATTATTTTTTACAATTCATTTTTTTTTATTATTTGTTGCAATTCTTTTTATTTTTTATCAGCCCTGTTGGGGGGCTTTGGTAAGATATCAGGGGTCTTAACAGACCCCTGACATCTCCCCTTTGAGACAGGGAAAGGGACTAGGGATACAGATTCCCCAGTCCCTTTTCTCAGCAGCCTCAGCTGCGCTGAAAATGAATGGAGAGAAGACAGCGGCTCCTCTCCCTTCATAAACTGAAACACAGTTTACGATATTTCAGTTATGTGAATGGACAGAGTCAGTGATCACTGACTCTTTACATTCAGGAAAAATACAGTAGGAGCCAGATTTACCAGCTCCTACCTCCGCTCTCCATCCTGACAGATCGATGAGGTGGAGGAGTAGAACGGATGGGGACGGCAGCACGGAGGGGGAGAAGAAAGGGGACAGCGACACGGAGGAGAAGAGAGGGGGACAGCAGCACAAAGGGGGACACAGATCAGCACGGAGGGGGACACAAGCAAAGCAGCAGAACGGAGAGGGACTGGAGGAGGATGCGGGTACAGTCAGCGGTGATCGCGTGTAGGAGAGTTACAAGCACCGATCACCGCTGGTTTCACTAAAGCAGCTGAAAGCTGGACTTTGAAACCTATACAGGGAGATCGGTGCTTGCAACTCTCCCACCACACTGATCACCGCTGACTGAGTACTCGGGCAAATGCTCCGTATCGATACCGATACTAGTATCGGTATCGGGACAACCCAATATAGCAGCCATGAGTATGTGCCCTGTTGCATGTTTTTTCCCCAGCAATAGACATTTATGCCCTACATTAGAGCTGCGCGATTCTCGAAAAAATGAGAATCACAATTTTTTTGCTTAGAATAAAGATCACGATTCTCACGGTGTAACATAATTTTTCACATTATACAAAAAAAAATGGGTAATGTTACTGTTCAGTTTTTTATTTTTTTTTATTAATTTAAGTGTTTTTTTTCCCCCAAAAAATTGCGTTTGAAAGACCACTGCGCATATACAGTGTGACTTAAATATTGCAACAACTGCCATTTTATTCTCTAGGGTCCCTGCTAAAAAATATAATGTTTGGGGGTTCCAAATCATTTTCGGTTTCTGAAAGATTGTTCAACAATCATGCAATTAGTGAACACAACTTTACAGACAATTTCGACCGTGGCCCGTATGTCGATGGATCCGAAGCAAAAACTTTTACCGTTTCAACGGAAATGTATATGTGTATGTTATAATCTAAACCAAAATAATATTCTGTCTTGTATAATTTATATATGTTTTTATTGTTATTTAACAATCACTACGAACATGGAAACAATCATGTAAACAACAATAAAGAAAATATTTTCCAAACAAGGAAAAAACATGTGAAAAAAAATGTGTATAAACGTGAGAAATTCCCACAATGATGTTGGGATAAAAAGCTGCCAGTACCAAAAACCTAGGATACCAAAAGTTTAGAAACAATGGCCCGGATTCACGTAGCACTTACGCCGACGTATCTCGAGATACGCAGCGTAAGTGAACATATGCACCGTCGTATCTATGCGCCTGATTTTGAAAGCAAGATATACACCTGAAACTAGGCTTCATCCGACCGACGTAAGTTTCCTACGCCGTCGTATCGTGGGCGCATATTTACGCTGGCCGCAAGGGGCGCTCCCATTGATTTACGATTCGAATATGCAAATGAGTGAGATATACGCTGATTCACGAACGTACTTGCGCCCGGCGAATTAATATACGCGGTTTACGTAAGGCTTATGTCCAGCGTATAGTTATTCCCCATCTATGAGGCGCAACTCATGCAAAGGTATGGACCAGGGAACAGCCGTCGTATTTTACTTTGTTTACGTAGTAGTTTTTGAATAGGGATGGGCGTAGGTTACATTCACGTCGTAGGCAGTGATTCAACGTATCTAAGGCGTTCGTTCCGACGTGATTCTGAGCATGCGCACTGGGATACGTCCATGAGCCGGCGCATGCGCCGTTTGTTATTCGTATCTTGATGGCGCTCGGCCCATCATTTACATGGGGTCACGCCTCATTAACATGGCTCACGCCCACTGCCACTTACGACAAGTTACGCCGAGGGAACCCAGTGTAGATTTGGGAGCAAGTGCTTTGTGAATACTGTCCTCGCCGCTCTGCGCTACGTCGGCGTAGCGTATATTTGATACGCTACGCCAGCATAACTATGCGCCGCTAATATGTATAATGAGGTACAGCGCTAAGTGAAAATACGTGATGAACCTGATGTATGAAACAAGTGTTAATAAATGGCTAAACAAGGGTTAAACCAATATTGCAAAATGATACAAAATAAATGTATACAAATAAAAAAAAATGAGAAAAAGTTCCGAAATTGGTGAATAAGAATAATAGGCAAGAAAGGCAAAAAAAGTCCATATACTGTGATTCACATCGGTGCATATAAGTTGAATGTGTAAAAAGAAAGAAGTCTTCTTCCTCCAAAAGGACACCCAAATAGTGATAATGTAGTCTCCTTACCAGAGGTGGATGACCGTTATTACAGCGGTCTCTCTGAGCACAGGGATTTAAAGTCTCCCAAATAGACTCACTCCAAACGGTCGTTATAGGCAAAGTCTCCCAAATAGACTCACTCCAGATGGTCGTTTAGGCACAGGGTGGTAACTCAATGTCTCATGAAATAAGAAACGAAAAGAGGCCCCGTTTGTGAGTAGTTTATTCAACTAAAGTTTCACACATACACTTAAACAGAAAAGATCTCGCGGTGAGTACAAAAATGGAGGGATACGGCGTCTCCTCGAATTTTCTCCTGTCCGTGGGGCTCCGTAGCTGTATAACTCCATATACAAAACGTGATGACGTTGACTCAGCTACGCCACACCTACGTGTTTCGTCATCGATGACGAAACGACCATCTGGAATGAGTCTATTTGGGAGATTTTGCCTATAACGACCGTTTGGAGTGAGTCTATTTGGGAGACTTTAAATCCCTGTGCTCAGAGAGACCGCTGTAATAGCGGTCATCCACCTCTGGTAAGGAGACTACATTATCACTATTTGGGTGTCCTTTTGGTGGAAGAAGACTTCTTTCTTTTTACATATTCAACTTATATGCTTTTACTTATACTTTACTTTACTTATATACTTTTTTTGCCTTTCTGGCCTATTATTCTTATTCATCAATTTCGGAACTTTTTCTCATTTTTTATTTGTATACATTTATTTTGTATAATTTTGCAATATTGGTTTAACCCTTGTTTAGCCATCTATTAACACTTGTTTCATACATCAGGTTCATAGCTATGGCTAAGCACTAGTTTCAGTGCGAAACGCGTCAGTCAGATTTCATTATATTTTGCTGTGACTTGTAGTGTTGTCCTTCTTTTAATGAAAGGCTACAATTTGTTCAGAGTGCGGCTGTCCAGAGACAATCTTTGTTCCTGCTTTATCAATCAAAAATGGAAAGTGTTCTAATCCCTCTCCACTCTCTCCCTATCCAAAGCTAAAGAAAAAAAAAAGTTTTGCCAATAGTTATACTTTAGTCATAGGCATGAAGTTGACATTTTACCATTGTTGTTACTGACTTGCCTATTCTGGGGAGATAAGGGTGATACA
Organism: Rana temporaria; assembly: GCF_905171775.1. NCBI lineage: Eukaryota > Metazoa > Chordata > Amphibia > Anura > Ranidae > Rana > Rana temporaria. Next base: position 149,751,688 of record NC_053495.1, read on the forward strand.
GTGTTCAGTACTACTCCCCCATTCTCTACATATACCGTATTTACCGGCGTATAAGACGACCCCCTAATTTTCCAGCTAAAAATTTGGTTTTGGGATATACTCGCCGTATAAGACAACCCCCTTCCGACACACCTCGCTGTGCCCATTGCATACAGTACAGACGAAAAGTTTGGACACACCTTCTCATTCAAAGAGTTTTCTTTATTTTCATGACTATGAAAATTGTAGATTCACACTGAAGGCATCAAAACTATGAATTAACACATGTGGAATTATACATAACAAAAAAGTGTGAAACAACTGAAAATATATTTCATATTCTAGGTTCAAAGTAGCCACCTTTTTGCTTTGATTACTGCTTGGCACACTCTTGGCATTCTCTTGATGAGCTTCAAGAGGTAGTCACCTGGCGCAGCACCCCATCACTCTCCTTCTTGGTCAAATAGCCCTTACACAGCCTGGAGGTGTGTTTGGGGTCATTGTCCTGTTGAAAAATAAATGATAGTCCAACTAAACGCAAACCGGATGGAATAGCATGCCGCTGCAAGATGCTGTGGTAGCCATGCTGGTTCAGTATGCCTTCAATTTTGAAAAAAATCCCCAACAGTGTCCCCAGCAAAGCACCCCCACACCATCACACCTCCTCCTCCATGCTTCACGGTGGGAACCAGGCATGTAGAGTCCATCCGTTCACCTTTTCTGCGTCGCACAAAGACACGGGGGTTGGAACCAAAGATCTCAAGTTTGGACTCATCAGACCAGATTTCCACTGGTCTAATGTCTATTCCTTGTGTTCTTTAGCCCAAACAAGTCTCTTCTGCTTGTTGCCTTTCTTTAGCAGTGGTTTCCTAGCAGATATTCTACCATGAAGGCCTGATTCATACAGTCTCCTCTTAACAGTTCTAGAGATGTGTCTGCTGCAAAAGGTGGCTACTTTGAAGAACCTAGAACATGAAATATATTTTCAGTTGTTTCACACTTTTTTGTTATGTATAATTCCACATGTGTTAATTCATAGTTTTGATGCCTTCAGTGTGAATCTACAATTTTCATAGTCATGAAAATAAAGAAAACTCTTTGAATGAGAAGGTGTGTCCAAACTTTTGGTCTGTACTGTACCTCACTGTGCCCATTGCATACCTCACTGTGCCGATCTCCAGATTCCATCCCTGTATGCAGAGTCACACTTCGGCCGTCCATTGTTCATAAGCCACGCCACCTCCTCGTCCTGTTCCGTGATAGGCGAGGATGGGAGGCGGAACACTGAACACAGACTCTGCTGGGAAACTGAGTGTTCCGCCTATCACGGAACAGGGCGAGGAGAAGGCTTATGAACAATCGACACCCGCAATCTGACTCTGCATTACAGGTACTGGCGTATAAGATGAACCCCGACTTTTGGGGGATATTTTTAAGTACAAAAGGTCGTCTTATACGCCGGAAAATACGGTCGTTTTTTTTTTTTCAGGCCTCGCTATCATCACACGGGTGCCCTGTACTACAGCACCCTCCAAAAAACAACTAATATTGGACTATAAGAGACAGTGATGGGAAAGATTCTCTTGCATTTGTCAATACCAAGTAAAGGCACAAGGGTGTGCAATGGGTGCATGTCAGTGTTACATCACAAGGATATGTGACTATGGGGGTTATTTACTAAAGGCAAATCCACAGCTTCCCCACATTTCACATCTACCCCTCAGATTTACAGCGACTGCACTTCTAAGTGCAATTTCAAGTGGATTTGCCTTTCGTAAATAACCCCAAATGTTGTCTACCAAGTATACTGTATAATGCTATGTGGTGAAAGAAAGAGTTGTTTCCACTGCTGCATCATATTATAGTAACATTTGGCGTTGGGAAAGAGAAGTAACCCCAAAATTGCCCCTGTGTCTCGTCTTGGGGTTCTAACCCACAGATTGCATACGCCTGCCCTAGACTAATAAATCTATTGTTAACAATGATCAAATTTGTGTTTTTTCTACAAGAAAACAATGCAACCATTCTTAAACAAAGTGCAATGGTCACACAACACAAATTTGGGGACAGGTATGCAGTCAGCCTATGACATGATTGGGGAACATGATGACACAGCATCTTAGAGCACTAAAGCCTTAATCAGATTGGAAGAATTTCCCTTTGTGCCGTGCTGCCACGTCACTGCCTTTGGAGCATTCTCTCAGCATGCACAGAGCAAAAATCTCATTATCAGGTGGAAAACATCTGAAGAAGATCTGGTTGTGTATAAAAACATTCCAAAGCCCCTGCATATATGTATATAGGCTCATTCATACCATATTATTATGGTCAGAAAATACGTCTAGCAAGAACTGCAGAGTAAACATAGTCACCATAGAAATAGACACGCCTTGCCCAATGACGGCTCTGTTGGTCTATAACTCATCTAACCCTTGGCTATGCTTCTTACCTTTCTGGTATTTGCAGTGCCAAGGCTGTCCGCCATTAGGAATGAAACCGAGATCAGCTGAAGTTGGTTGGCACACTTCTCTTAGGTGATGAATTCTCAGATATTCTAGGAGATTTAGTGCATGGGACAAGTCCTCTTCCTGATTGTGAACAACACAACAAACAGTAACTAATGGAGCAAGGTAATGACAGGTTAGGAACACAGCGATATCTATATACACTGAGAGAAAGTTCCCACAATGTTATCTAAGCTTTTCACACCCTGCTTACCTATGCTGTTATTTTATTATGCTCTTTATTATTTTCAATTTAAAGCTGAACTCCAGGTATGATCTTTATTGCATGCTTACGTTGGTCCTGCTTGGAGCAATGGAAACATGCATATCGCATACTTATTGGCTGCTGGGGAAATGCTGACAATTAGGCTAGGTTCACACTGCTGCGATCATTTGGATCCAACTCTCAGAGCAATTGGAGGCTGCTTGGCTGTGGTTTGCATATCCTTTGGGGCTAGTCGGGGTCAGCAATGGCAGGTCAGACAACCAGAGCAGGAACACAGGTCACGGGAAGCTGGGGAACATCCAACGACTAGTACACATCAGGGCCTCATTTAAATTGTCAGCTTGGCACCATTGGGCATGTACGGGAGTGCATCAATGCACACAAAGATGTGCACAGGCGCACACAGATGAGCTAACGTGTCAGTGCACATTGGTCACTGGCCAGGGTCCATCTATGCTGTGCACGAGCATTAGCTGTACCGATATTAGTTTCCTGACAATAACATTCATTTTATTTTTTAACAGAGTCATGATATACTTGATATTTTACATCAAATTATGAAAAAGAAAATAGAGTTTAGTGTAACTTAAAGGCCCTTTTTTTGTCCGTGGTCAGCAGCTCTAGGCCAATTTTCAACATGCTTCTGGCCACCATCTTGGTAAGATCTTTGCACTCACTTCATGCCTTCAATCTGTTGTTCCTCCTGGATACTAGAACCCTTACAGGAAGTTGGTAGGTTTCCTCCAGTGTTGCCATCTGGGCAGTCCAGTTTTTTTAAGCTGCTGTCTGGTTCAAGACCTTGTGCCACCAATGGCTAGTTTTACGGGGAACTTTATGCCATGCCATGCCATAAGCCCACCTCTGTTTAATTTTTACTTAGTCAAAAGGTGGCAATCTAAGAATCACCTCTAGCATGCTTCACTGGTTATGGACTGCAACACTGCACTCTTTGCATAATGCTGCTAACTTCTCTTAACTGCTTGGAACCTTAGTGGGTATTTACACAGCCTATCTGCCCTAGTACCCTGTTCTGTGGTCACCCAAACTGTCCTCCTAACTGCCTGTTATTCAGCATTCTTTGTCGAAATCTTCTCAATTCATGAGTTATGTTGAACTTTCAGATGACTTTTATTATTAAACAGTCTTTGGGGAGTTGTATCTATTAGGCTGAGAGCCCATTCACACAGGGGCAACACGACTTCCAGCACGACTTTGGGAGGCAACTTGGACACGACTTGAGTATGAATCATCAGGCAACTTCAAGTCGCCTCCAGTACAGTACAAGGCAACTTCAAGTCGCCTCCAGGACAGGGGGCTTTCCAGTGGCCAATCAAACAACAATCAGCTCTGTGAGAGGGAGGGGTTTACCTGATAAATGTATGTTATCTTCCTGTATTGTTGCTTCAGTTAAGACAGTGATCCGACTTCTGAGGCGACTTCTGTGAAGGATATGCTTCAGTGTAATTCTCCCTGCCAGTTTAATGCTGTGTGTGTGTGTTAGAGGGAAGGTGATTTCAGGTGGGACTCACTCCTCTGCTAACAGGCTGTTGAGATGTTAATGACCCTTCTTCAGCCAGCTCCCTAGTTCAAAGGGGAATTGATCTATTGTGTGTGTGAAGGAGACCTGCGTTTACTGTTTACTGTGATTAGAAGTGGCTCATGTTAATTATTCTGATTGCTTCATTGTGGTAATTATCTCTTCTATATGCGGGGCCAGGCTGTCTAGATAATGTATTCTGTTACAACTAGTAATTACCTTCACTGATGTCATTATCTAAAGAAATGTTTTCAGGGTCGACTCCGAAGTGTCTACCTATCATCTGTATGGGAGCCCCCACTGTGTGAGGGGGCGGAGATTGTCATTGTAACAGTTTTGTAAATTACATATAAGCTGTGTGTTGTACCATTAAAGTCTGTCTTGTTCCATTAGAAGGCTCTGACTCATGTGTGGCTTATTGGGCGATCACAGGAATATTCCTCCTCGTGGAATATTGGGTGATGTTCGTATGGAAGAAGGGAATCTTTGACGGGGATATTCTAATTCCGTCACAACTTCCATTGAAATCAATGGGTACAAGTTGCCTAGAAGTCGGATTGAAGTAGCACAGGAACCTTTTCTGAAGTCGGAGCGACTTCAGTAGTGTACATCAAGACGGCTCCCGTTCACTTCCATTCATTGGAAGGCAAGGCAGTTTCACTAAGATCTCAAAAATCGAAGTGATCAGCAACGTTTTTTCAGATTCATCCTTCTTTTGTGGAGTTATTTGCCAAGGTATTAAGAGATCCAGACTGCCCTTTGCATGTTCCCAGGTGTGTGTTGTTTTTGTGTCCCTTTGCTGAAGTCCATACTAGGAATTGGACCACTCCACCCTTGGAGGACCTACTGGTCAATCACCATAATAAGGTGACTTTACTGTCATGCATGTTTCTTCTTTTAAGGACCTAAATTGACAAGATGCAGATATCTCTATCAAGATTTCTTTACAGAACAGCAGGTTCACTGCTTGACCTGTTTTTTTCCTCGGCCTTGGTCTCCTAGGAAGTAACAGAATGATTCAAAATACCACAGCAGGAGATGGCTGTTGAGAATTATTTGCAGCAACTTGATTTAATTAGGAAAAGAGGCCATAACTGAGTAAATTGTTTCCACCTGGATCTTTTGATTGTGTGCAGACCAGTTTACAGCCTTGGGGTACAGAATGGGCTAAATTTCACCGTTCTTGTGAAAAGGTAGGAAAGCAAGCCTCTAAACCTCTTCTGGTATGGATCTAAAATAGTAACAGTTTGATCCAGTAGACCATGAATGGCCTAAGAAAAGTTCATAGCATTTTGGGATAAATAGGGAGATTTGAAAAAAAAAAAAATATTTTTTTTTACGAAAAGATAATGAAGAGAGCACATAGTATAACGTCACCTCGCAAAGCGGACACTAGGGGCGCGCTCGCTCCTGACTCCCGCGCGCGTGCCCGGCGGTCGCAATCAAAGTAGACATTGGCCCAGATTCTCAAAGGGCTTACGACGGCGCAACGCAATGTGCGCCATCGTAAGTCCTAATCTTGGCCGTCGTATCTATGCGACTGATTCTTAGAATCAGTTACGCATAGATAACCATTAGATCCGACAGGCGTAAGGCTCTTACGCTGTCGGATCTTAAATGCAATTTTTTTTCGCCGCTAGGTGTCGCCTCCGTCGGTTTCCCCGTCAAGTATGTAAATTAGCAAAATACGCGAATTCCCGAACGTACGCGCGGTCGACGCAGTGAAGTTACGGCGTTTACGTTAGATTTGTGACGCGTAAAGTTGCCCCTGCCATATGAGGGGCAACCAATATTAAGTATGGCCGTCATTCCCGAGTCGAAATTTAAAAATTTACGTCGTTTGCGTAAGTCGTCCGTGAATGGGGCTGGACGCCATTTACGTTCACGTCGAAACCAATGACGTCCTTGCGACGTCATTTAGCGAAATGCACGTCGGGAAATTTTAGGGACGGCGCATGCGCAGTACGTTCAGCGCGGGAACGAGCCTAATTTAAATGCTCCACGCCCCCTACCCGGCTCATTTGAATTAGGCGGGCTTGAGCCGGGGGATTTACGCTACGCCGCCGCAACTTTACAGGCAAGTTATTTGTGAATAAAGCACTTGCCTGTAAAACTTGCGGCGGCGTAACGTAAATGACATACGTTACGCCGCCGCAGTATTACGCCCATCTACGAGAATCTGGGCCATTCTCTTTAAAACAAAGTGGTTTCATTTTTTATATATGAACGTTTATAACCAGTTAGTAGATTTGATGCTACTTTTTATCATCTTTATTTAAGTTTAAAAACACACTGTGAACTACAGTACATAAAATGGAAATCTGTACATAGACACTATAGGCATGCAATGCAGATAGAAAATAGATTTTTCAAATCCAGATGCATTAAAGCGGAATTTCAGGCAGAAAAAACCCCACCAATGAATAAAATGATGTACGTTTTAAAACAAAAAGGTAACTGAATTGTAAATGCCACTAGCACACATATCTGAATAAGGGCCGGTTCACACTGGTGCTTGGTGCAAAATCGCATGTGATTCGCACCGCACTGCAGTGCGAATCACATGCGATGTCCGTTCAATGCGATTTCAGCCATATAGATAGTATGGCTGAAATCGCATCGCATTTGGACTAAATTCGCACAGTACCATTTTTTTGGTCCGCACCAGAATCGGATCGCATGGGTGTTCACACCTAAGCGACCCGATTCATGTCCGAACTGACAGTTTGCAGTGTGATATGCGAGCTGAAATGGGTGTGTCATTAACAATGTATTGATACTCCCCCCAGCAGTTCCCAGTGTGAACTGCCATGCGATGCGGGAATCGCAGTGGATTCACAGGGTTCCCGCACGAGTGTGAACCCAGCCGACTTGATTTTAGCCTCTTGTAATCCCCTCTTCAGCAGTACTTGATGCCAATGCTGTGTGCTGCATTTGCATATTCTAATAAAGAGCATGCTTTTAGGGAAGAGAACAGAGAGATGGCGACCAAACACAAGCTGGGGGCAGGAAGATCTACTGTGTTTCTTACCTGCAGAAGAGAATCGTTAGGTCACCTGGCTGGCTGTGCCGTGTAAATGTGAGGACAGGACTGTGAAAAATACAAATCTATTTACAGCTTCCATATCTGTATTTCAATTGTACATTTGGGGCCGGATTCAGGTAGATCGGTGCATTTTTAGGCAGGCGTAGCGCATCTCATATGCGCTACGTCGACGTAAAGCAGAGAGCCAAGCACCGAATTCACAATGCAAATGCTCCCAACGTTGCGCCGGCGTAACGTAATTTCGTCGGCGTAAGCCCGCCTAATTCAAAGTAGCTGGAAGGTGGGCGTGATCCATTTAAATGAAGCGTGACCCCATGCAAATGATGGGCCGAACGAACAGCGCATGCGCCGTACCGTGGATGCATCCCAGTGCGCATGCTCAGAATCAGGTCTAAAATACTCCATAAGATATGTCGAATCACTGCCTACGACGTGACGTAACCTACGCCCAGCCCTATTCACATACTACTACGTAATACGACGGCTGTTCCCTGGTCCATACCTTAACATGACTTACCCCTGCTTTATGAGGCTTAACTTTACGCCGGACGTACGACTTACGTAAACCGCGTATATGAATGCGCCGGGCGCAAGTACGTCCGTGAATCGGCGTATCTCCCTCATTTGCATATTCGATTTGTAAATCAATGGAAGCGCCCCTTGCGGCCAGCGTAAATATGCGCCCACGATACGACGGCGTAGGAAACTTACGTCGGTCGGATGAAGCCTATTTTCAGGTGTATCTAGTTCTATGGGCACGGCAAATAGATACGACGGCGCACATTGACACTTACGCGGCGTATCTGTAGATACGTCGGTGTAAGTGCTACGTGAATCCGGCCCTTAGCCGTTTGCCTGGAGTTCGGAGATTTAGGACGCTCTCTACGTTGCAGATAGAGAAAGGAGCTGTGTTTTAGTGGGCATCCTGACTCTCCTGTAGTGCAAGGGAGGGGGCGAGCACGACACTCCACACCAGGGCGAAAGCCTTGCATTACTGTGTGGAGTTACAGACAGAAGAACAGGAAGTGAGGATTTCTCAGAAGAAATAAGGACATTTAAAAGCAAAATGGAAGGATGAGGTAAGTGAAGGAGGACTGCACTAAGGAAAGAGAAGCTATTTAGGAAAACAAATTGTACCTTTACAACCCCTTTAAGTGGTTTTACGATATCAGATAAATTAAAATCTGCAATACACATTACATGGTAACACAGAAGCTAGCGTTAGGAAATATCTTTGTTATATAGCGACAGCCCAGCAAAGACAAGTAACAAATGTTGTAGCAGTGTTTCAATTTTAACATGTCCATACAAACATCTATGATGATAATAAAATCAGAGTTTGAAGAATATAGGACATTCCTATGCAGAGCGGTGATGGCCAGTCTGTCTTATTCTATCATCATGGCTGAGTCTGCTGGGCGAATAATAGCCAGACGTGTGGGTGATGGAGGAGGTCTTCGACTGTAAAGAATATGAGATAAAACATATTGTTAGATCTTAAAACAATAAACAGTATAAAATAAAACAGTCTTTAGCGAAAAATAGCATCCATGCCCACATTTTAGAAGATAAGTGCAGTTTAACCAATTGTCCCACAATTCATGTACAGTATCTCCTTATCAAAAAGTTCAATTGAAATATAAACTTCTGAATTACATAATGGTTGTTTCCCTGGGGAGTGTTCAGTGGTGGCTGATGGTAATGTTTTTGGGGAGGCAGCAAACCGTACACCCGCCACAGCCCCCGGGTCGGCCGGTCGACTTACCTCAATCAGGGACGGCTTCCCCAGCTCTCCTTCAAGGGCATCACGAGCGGGCTTCTTCTTCCCCTGCTCGTTGGCTTCCGTCTCCTCCCTCCTCCTTGGGGGCCAATCAGAAGGCTTCTCCTTTCGGCCAATCAGGAAACGCACAAATATTAAATTTGCTATTCTAACACACATGGGTGGGCTCTGAACACAATGCTCTGCATCTGGAGCCCACCCTATTTTGAAGCCTATTAAAGCCTCTGGCTCTAATCAGGTGCTTAAAAAAAAAACATGCCGCTGTAGATCATGTGCCTGATGCCCTGAAAGGGGCCAGACACATGAATAGGGGGTGGCAGCGACGATGGAAAGGGGAGGAGGTGCCGGTGAGCCCTTAATGGATGGGCCGCCCCTGGTTCACAGTATGTTTCTACTCTGAAGGTTGCTTATTATATTCTATGGATGGCTATTGGGCCCACAGTTGTATAAGCTGCATGCCCATGTGTAGGCCATATCCTTTAAGCTACCCATAGACCTGTTTTTGCCAAGTTCCACACACATCTAAGAGCCAAGGAACTAATTAGGTAGGTTGTAAAAGGTAATCCAATCATCATTGTTCCTTCCAGTAATATGGTGTTAAAACCGATCTCCTCTTCTAGTATCATCTGCTTATTTTTAAAAATGTTTATGGGAACCACCTATTATATGGAGATGGCCATATTGTGCACACATTTCCAAACACCCTTGATGGTACATGGGCATCTTTTTATTTATTCTGTGTTTGACTGATGAGAGATTAACTCCCCCAAATGGCCCATACACTGTGGATTAAGCCTGGACACTGAGGATCTAATCAAGTAATAGGAAAAATCTGACTCTTTAGTTGTCTCCCATTTTGCATGTCTACTATTACATACAATGCATGCCAGAGGATTTTGCCCTATCGCATAAGGCCCTGTACACACGACCGAACATGTCTGCTGAAACTGGTCCGTGGACCAGTTTCAGCAGACATGTTCGGTTGTGTGTACGGCCGATCGGACAGGTTTCCAGCATACATTTGTCCGCCCGACAGTTTTCGAGCGGACAAATGTTTCTTAGCATGCTAAGAAACATGCCCGCTGGAATCCTGTCCGTCGGACATGTTCGGTCGTCTGTACAGACTTAGGCCGTGTACAGACGAGCAAACATGTATGATGAAACCGGTCCGCCGGACCGTTTTCACCGTACATGTCTGCCCGGGGATTTCTGTATGGTGGCTGTACTCACCATCATACAGAAATCCGCGCGTAAACAATACGCGGGGCGTGGCCGCGCCGTCGCCGCGACGATGACGCGGCGACGTGGGCGGCCCTGCCAGTTCAATGCTTCCACGCATGCGTCAAAGTCATTCGACGCATGCGAGGGATGGCGGGCGCTCGGACATGTACGGTAGGTCTGTACAGACGACCGAACATGTCCGAGCGGACAGGATTCCAGCGGGCTGTTTTAAAACAAGTTCAGAAATATTTGCCCGCTGGAAAAAGGCCCAGCGCGCAAATGTACGCTGGAATCCTGTCCGCTCGGGCCTACACACGACCGAACATATCTGCTGAAACTGGTCCGCGGACCAGTTTCAGCAGACATGTTCGGTCGTGTGTACGGGGCCTTACCGTACATGTCCGAGCGGCCGCCATTCCCTCGCATGCGTCAAATCACTTTGACGCATGCGTGAAAGCATTGAACTTCCAGGACCGCGCACGTCGCTGCGTCATCGTCGTGGCGACGGTGCGGCCTCGTCACAGCGTATCGTGTACACGTGGATTTCTGTATCATACAGAAATCTCTGGGCGGACATGACCACTGAAAACGGTCCGGCGGACCGTTTTCATCGGACATGTTTGCCCGTGTGTACGAGGCCTAAGGCTTAAACGGTGATATAAAACATCATCATCACCGGATAACGGATGTATTGACAGAGAGAAGGCGGATACTCAGGATCAGGTAAAGGTGGATCTCATGTGATAAAGGGTTTTTACTCCAGAACGTTGTGATTTCCACCTCTACCTGATCCTGAGTGTCCGTGTGCCAACTGAAGTTTTTTTTTTGGTATCTGTCCATGTGTATTGATGTTTTTTAAAGCAGAGTTCCACCCAAAAATGGAAATTCCACTTTTCGGAACCCTCCCCCCCCCCCTCCGGTGTCACATTTGGCACCTTTCAGGGGAGTCCAAGTGTAGCATATGTTAAACCACATAGGATTAAAAAAAAGGTGATGCACTCACATAGGAATGATTAAAAACAGCAATTCTTCAGATATTCTGTAGGATGTCCAGTAGGTGGCAGTCCCTCCAGTGGTCACGAAAGTAAAAGCAAAAAAAAAAGCAAAAGGGGACAGAGAGACTTCCACTTTCAGTGTGGCATTTATTAAAACTTTGTAGAAAAAAGAAAACCCACTTCTGTGTTACTTTACACATATGTGTGAACTCATACGCATGTGTGCGTATAAATAACGTTTTTCACATGTACATGTAGATAGATAGATGAGAGCCGTCTTAACTGGTCTGACACAATTCGGTCCGACTTTGAAAATGTTCTCTGCACTAATTTGGTCCGACTTTGATGCTACATCAGCCCAATGAATATTGCTGAAGTTGGATCAAAGTCGGATCATCGTCTTAACTAATCCGACTTTGGCATGCGACTTGTGCTCTGATGATCTTTAACAGGAACTCCATGCCAAATAAAAATAAAAAAAAGGCATGGGTTCCCCCTTCAAGAGTATACCAGGCCCTTTGGTCTCGTATGGATTTTAAGGAGTAACCCCACGCCGAAAAAAAATGCGTGGGGTCCCCCTCAAAATCCATACCAGAGCACACAGCCCGGCAGGTCAGGAAAGGGGGTGGGGGCAAGCGAGCGAACGTACGTGCACCCGGCGCATTTTTTTTACGTCGTTTACGTATGGCTTTTTCTGGCCTAGCCAATGTTAAGTATGGCCATCGTTCCCGCGTCGAAATTTGAAAATTTTACGTCGTTTGCGTAAGTCGTCGTGAATGGGGCTGGACGTAATTTACGTTCACGTCGAAACCAATACGTCCTTGCGGCGTACTTTGAAGCAATGCACACTGGGATATGTACACGGACGGCGCATGCTAATCACGCCGGGTCACCAAACATTAACATAAAACACGCCCCCCCATCCTCATTTGAATTAGGCGCGCTTACGCCGGCCCCATTTACGCTACGCAGCTGTAAGTTAGGAGGTAAGTACTTTGTGAATACATTACTTGCCTCTCTGACTTAAGGCGGCGTAGCATAAATACGATACGCTACGCAGCCTTAAAGATACGCCCCCCTACCTGAATCTAGCTATTTGAGTCCTTTTGTCCTTCTTAAACCCATTTATATAGTGGTAGGAACTATCACTATCTCACAATTTTTATACACATATTTTTTTTACCAGTTTTCAATAATCTTCTTATTGTTGGTATTTTTACCCTAATTTGTATTTATTGTTTTATAAAAAGGCATGATATCCCTTTGTTATTGGTCTTTTGGTTATATAACATCTTCTTGGTAGGCTTTAACAATAGTATCATAAATTTTCAAAGCTTTTTAACATTGTTCTTTATTCATGTATTTGTAGATGTTGTTAATATCCCCCTTAATCTCCTCTTCTCAAGAGAGAATATATTCAGTTCCCCTAATCTTTCCTCATAGCTGAGCTCCTCCATGCCGCTTATCAGTTTGGTTGCCCTTCTCTGCACTTTCTCCAGTTCCCCAATATCCTTTTTGATAACTGGTGAACCAAAACCGAACTGCATATTCCAGATGAGGTCTTACTAATGATTTGTACAGGGGCAAAAGTATACCTCTCCCTCTGACTGGAATCCATACCTCTCCTAATACAAGAAAGGACTTTGCTCGCTTTAGGAAAATTACTTAGATTCCCCCAGTTGTACTCCGCCCCCCCCCCCCCCAGTATTTATGATGCATATTCTTAACATTTATCATCATTAAACCTCATCTACCACATAGTTGCCCAATTAGACAGTGATTTTGTCTTGTAAATTGGAGTAATCCTGAAAGGACGTTATTCCACTGCATAGCTTAGTGTCATCTGCAAGGACTGCAATTGTACTTTTTATCTCAGACCCAATATCATTTATAAAGATATTAAAAAGTAAGGGTCTCAACACTGAACATTGTAGTACACCATTAATAACCTTAGACCATTCTGAGTACAATTTTTTTTAGCCAGTTTTCTATCTACTCGGTCGGTCCATGACAAAGGAGTAGACCTCCACCTCAGCATTCAATGGACAATGAGCCTCCTCTGCTGCCAATTCCTGCAATGTCTTCTCTCTACTTCGTACCTCATGGACATTCTTTCCATGAGGAAGTGGCAGCAGAGGAGGCTCATTGTCCATTGGATGCTGAGGTGGAGGTCTAGTCCTTGGTCTTATTGAGAGTGGTGAGACGTGTGGTTGGCTTTTTACACACAGAGTGATATTCCTCCTAGAACTGGCATCAGATTTCTCCCCAGGATAAAGGCCCTGGCTGGGTATTAGCCGCAAGCTTTCCAAGCTTGCCATCTGGTAAGCATGTTTTCTCTGGTGGAGGTGCACTTTTGGTGTGGTGGAATAACCTGTCACTATGAATAATCAATGAACATTTACCCATTTGGGCTAAACTGATTGTTTTAATTGATGATCCTGTGGACTTTCATTCACTTTCTATATACATGCACAGAATGTACCGTATATATTCGAGTATAAGCCAAGTTTTTCAGCACATTTTTTTGTGCTGAAAATGCCCCCCTCGGCTGATACTCGAGTCACTTTTTTGCGCCTGATCTCCCGGACTTTGGGGACCCGGTACCGACCGGCCATAGGTCCCCTGGACCCCATGTAGCCCCACTCTTCCTCTACAAGTGTGCAAAGTTTGTTGTCCGGGGGACCTACGGCCGGGGAGCACCGATTTTTCAAAGCCGGGCACCCCTTCCATAGACTCCCATGTTAAACGTCAGTCTAGTCATGGACACAGTGAGAAATGGGCATAGTGAGGCATGGACACAGTGAGAAATGGGCATAGTGAGGCATGGACACAGTGAGGCATGGACACATTGAGGCATGCACATGGACATAGTGAGGCAAAGTGAGGCAAAGTGAGGCATGCAGTTGGACACCCTAGTCTTATACTAGAGTAAATACATTTTCCCATTTTTTTGTGGTAATATTCGGGTCGGCTTATACTCAAGTATATACGGTATATGGTCAGCGCAGCTCTCTATTTTTATTTACTGATTTCTGTGTGTATCCCACAGTAGAGCTGCAGCTTTATTTAACTTGTTCTTTTTTATTATTTATGTTATAGCGCAGTCATTTAAAAAAAAAATTCTAATTCATGAATACAGAACTGCATCAGTATCATGCAGAGGTACACAAATGTCCGTTTATACTCCTTTACATCATGTTTGGGATTAAAATAAAAGCCAACCTAAACCGTTCAAGAACCAAAAATCGGTTACTGAAATTACTACATAAATCAGCAGAGGGAGCCCAGACCTCAGAACTGATCAGAGCAGCGGCTATCAGGTCATTTCAAACTACACACTTAAGTGAAAGCATCTCCCCATTACTGCTGCCATAGCTCTGAGTAAATATATGACTCAGCCGATTATATGTTTAGTCTGAAGCCAAGAGACAGTCTCTAGAGGACAGGGGATGGAGAGGAGGGTGAAAGGGGGGAGAACACTAAAAAATGGTGTTGCCCCTAATTTTCTTCACAGAAGCAATCCCACATCTGATACATTTTTTCAAAGCTAACAAAATGTTGAAATAAATACAGTCCTTTATGTTTAATACGTGTTCAGTATTATCTGGACTAACGGTAGTATGATCACGATAACGGCCTTTTAAGAAATATATGTTGTTTTTCAAAAAACGTCATTTATACATTGGAAGAGGAATGCCGCACATGTATTTGTTCCAATGTAAACCATCGGGCTGGTTCAGAATTTTATATTCTTTACATTACCTTAGCCCAAGAACATGGGGGTCACATAAATCTGTGTTTTTCCAGGTGTGCGTAGAGTGCAAAGCAGGTTCCAAAATATGTGAGGGAATTCCATGGGGTATGAGGTAAACTTCCAATATTTTTCCTACAGCTCTTGGCTACCTCCCTTTCTGAGCGTATATACACCAGAACAATGACCGGCTATCTGGATATTATAATAAGGCAATGAAGAGATCACTTATGATGTGTGAAGCACCATGACTACTATTGTTTCAGTTTACTGAGTTAAAAATCAGGAAAGATGAATTCTGATTGGTTGCCTTTCAGTATAACCAGGCTAATTTAAGAGGGCAAAAAGCAACATGCAAAGTGCAGTAGCCATTGGTAACTACCAGTAATTGTTAAAACTAATTAAGCCTAGGTTCACATTGCTGCAGGTTAGAAATTAGCTGTGGGTTAAATTTCAACCTGGCAATGCAGTCCGACTTCGGGGGTGATTTGACAGACAGTCAAGAAGGAGATGAAATCATCCATCGCTGGACCCCGGAGAGGAAAGCATCCATCGCAGGATACCGACAGCGTTAGAGTGGAGACCGAGAGTGGATTACCACCGCTGGAATCTTTTTTTTTTTTTAATAAAGGACTTATCCCAACGATGTCTGTGTGTTTTTTTTACAATTTTTTACACTTTCTTTGTGAAATGGTAGAGTTACAATGTACCCCATTACCAATTCACATAGGGGGGGGGGCAGGATCTGGGGGTCCCCTTTGTTAAAGGGGTCTTCCAGATTCCGATAAGCCCCTTGCCCGCAGACCCCCACAATCACCGGGCAAGGGTTGTGAGGTTGAGGCCCTTGTCCCCATCAACATGGGGACATGGTACTTTGAGGGGTCACAGACCCCCAAAGCATCCTCCCCATGTTGAGGGCATGTGGCCTGGTACAGTTCGGGGGGGCGCTCTCTTGTCCCCCCTCTTTTCCTGCGGCCTGAAAGGTTGCATGCTCGGATAAAGGGTCTGGTATGGATTTTTGGGGGGAACTTCACGCCATTTTTTTTATTTGGTGCGGAGTTCCCCTTAAAATCCATACCAGACCTGAAGGGTCTGGTATTGGTATTTGGGGGGAACCCCACGTCATTTTTTTTTAAATTTTATGCAAGGTTCCCCTTCATATCCATACCAGACCTGAAAGGGCCTGGTAATTGAATTTGGGGGGACCCCCACGCATTTTTTTTTATCAATGACTATCAATGACTTTTCTCTGTATTGGCGGGAGCCGACAATTCACTATAGCACTTTTAAATTACTTTTTTTCCTTCAGAAATTACACTTTGTGCAGGGACAGTTCTAAGCACGGGAAACAATCGCTACTTTACAGGCATACTATGCACACCCCCCCAGGTACAAAATGTTAAGAAATATTTCACTTTTATTGTTTCACTTTAAGCATTATTAAAATCACTGCTCCCGAAAAAACGTTTGCATTGATACATGTCCCCTGGGGAAGGACCCGGGTACCCAAACACTTTTTATGACAATAACTTGCATATAAGCCTTTAAAATTAGCACTTTAGATTTTTCATGTTCGAGTCCCATAGACTTTAACGGTGTTCGGATGTTCGAACAAATGGATTGCCTGTTCGCATGTTCTGATACGAACCGAACTGGGGGGTGTTCGGCACACCCCTATCCCTGACGTGTTTCAAACTCTATAAGTGTAAAAGATCTTCTTCAGGGGATATTAAGTGAACATCTATGATACATTAAAAAATATTAGCATTACATTTTATTATTACATTTCAACAAATCCTGTCTATACAGAGATCCAAACTTTTCAAAGCATTTCCTACCTTATATAGAACACCAGATATAACCAGAGTCAACATAAAAGCATCATTACTGGATTACTTATAATAGGCTTACCTGTAGCATAAAGTGGTTGTGAAGGGTCTACAACCACTTTAATACCATAAATAATAACATGTTATTAGATTTTAACTCCAAGAGTATAATATATAATAAGAGTATAATAAGAGTTTGGTAATTCTAAAAAAATCCCCCTCATCCCCCCTCCTACCACAAATCTTCTTCTTCCCATCCCCCCCTCCTGGCAAAAATGTCCATAAATCAGCACTCTTCGGACCCCTCCCCCCCAGATTTCCCCTCCTAGAAATCCCTTCTCCCAAAATCTCCTTGCCCCTCCTGTCCACTCCTTATCCCAGCCCTGCCTAGAGGTTTTGCTAACCCCTCACAGCTATTCACTCTATCCAAAAGTAACAAAACATTTTTTTGGCTTCAGATACATCCTAAAGCTGGCATTGCATGAAAATCAATGACGAGCTTTATTTCCAACGCCACACCCCCAAATTTAAATTGCTTAAAAAAAACACATTCAAATACAGTGGAACCTCGGTTTAAGAGTAACTTAAGAGAGCGTTTTGATTTGCAAGCAACTTTTTTTTTATTCTGACTCGGTTTGTGAGTGTTGACTCGCAAGACAAGCAGAATTCAAGCTAAATAGGCCTGAAGTACCTCATTTGGCCTGAGGTATGGGGGCGCAGAAGCCGAGCAGAGCTGAAAATAGGCCTGCAGTACCTAATTTGGCCTGAGGGACGGGGGTGCAGGAGCCGAGAAAATCCGAACATTGGCCTGCTGGACCTCATTTGGCCTGAGGTACGGGGGCGCAGGAAACGAGCCAAAGTGTCTTCTGGCCTTTTCGGCGCTCTCTGGCGCCCCAACCTCTGGTCACATTCGGTATTGCATCCCATTGAAGTCAATGCGGAACAAATTATTTTTGTTTCCATTGACTTCAATGGGAAAACTCGCTTTGATATGCGAGTACTTTGGATTACGAGCATACTCCTGGAACGGACTATGCTCGTAATCCGAGGTTCAACTGTACAAAGTACATGCAAAAAGAAAAAAAAAAGGTCCAGCTTATTTCAGCCCCCCAAGAAGCCAGCCCAAAGTTAGTATTTGGTAAAAAATATATATATATTTGTAATGTCTTTTTTTTACCCATTTGTATTTTTGAATGGGGGGCTTTCCCTGTTCATGGAAGGTCCTCTTCAAGCATCAAAGTTTTTGTTAGAAGAGAATCCTCATATCTACATTAAAAGTGATCACACTGCACACTATATATTTTTTAAATCTAAAAGTAAGCAGGGTCCGCCTAGAAATAATATATAATGGCCCGGATTCACGTACGAGTTACGCCGGCGTATCTCCAGATACGCCGTTGTAACTCTGAGTCCGAGCCGTCATATCTATGCGCCTGATTCTTAGAATCAGTTACGCATAGATTTGTGTTAGATCCGACCGGCGTAAGTCTCTTACGCTGTCGTATCTTAACTGCATATTTACGCTGGCCGCTAGGGGCATGTACGCTGATTTACGCCTAGAAATATGTAAATCAGCTAGATATGCAAATTCACGAACGTACGCCCGGCCAACGCAGTACAGATACGCCGTTTACGTTAGGCTTTTCCCGGCGTAAAGTTCCCCCTGCTATATGAGGTGTACATGCGGCGTACCAATGTTAAGTATGGACGTCGTTCCCGCGTCAAATTTTTTTAATTTTACGTCGTTTGCGTAAGTCGTTGGCGAATAGGGCTGGGCGTCATTTATGTTCACGTCGAAAGCATTGGCTTCTTGCGGGTTAATTTGGAGCATGCGCACTGGGATATTTTCACGGACGGCGCATGCGCCGTTCGTAAAAAGCGTCATTTACATGGGGTCACATGAAATTTATATAACACACGCCCACATCTACCACATTTGAATTAGGCGGGCTTAGGCCGGCCTATTTACGCTACGCCGCCGCAACTTTGGTTTGAGAATACGGCACTTGCCTGTCAAAGTTGCGGAGGCGCAACGTAAATAGGATACGTTACGCCCGCACAAAGATACACAATTCTACGTGAATCTGGCCCAATGTCTTTAGTTTAAAAAAATAAATAAATAAAGTTTGAATTCTAAAGCAGATGTTTTCTTTGCAATCTGTGGCTCATACTTATGGGAGGCCGAAATGTACGCTGACATTCTGATTCATAAGCCTGTGACACAGACTGCCTAACCACGAAAATGTGCTGGGTTTATTAATGGGAACAAAACATTTTCTTCAGCTTTGAATCAGTGCACAGCCCTGAATTAAAAAAAAAGCAGTGTTTAAATATTCTGGAAACAACCAAATCTCCACCAGTTTTTCATCGAAAAATAAATAAATAATAATAATAAAAAAAAAACCTTGCTTGCTAAAAAAATATTACTGTGGTTCTCCCAAAATAATGACCAACCCATATATTCTCCATTCATACATAAAAGGTGTTTTAATACATTATTAATAAATACCTTGATCACAAATGTTTATTTCTGTATGTTTAGTGTTAATTATCCACTAAATTGTCCACCATTTCATTTGTGTGCCCAAGTGCATAAGATTGCTGAGTGCCTGTTTAATGAAGAACTCCATTAATCAACATTTCCATCTAAGCTGTAATCTGACATAACCCTGGGCTAATTTTTGTAAAATGGCAAACATTGCTGCTGATAATAAACTCTTGTCTGTAGGGTCTCTTTGCCTTCAGCAGTCAGACATAACCAGTACAATTGCATGTTGTGTATAGACTCTTCTCAGCATGTCATACCGTAGCTCGCTGTGATATAGGCTACATAGTTACATAGTTGGTAAGGTTGAATAAAGACACCTGTCCATCCAGTTCAGCCCGTGTGTGTGTGGGTGTGTTCATCATATCCCATATCCCTGTATACTGTGTTCGCTAAAGCCACGTACACACAATCTGAATTTCCGATGGATTAAAATGCAATGGAATTTTCTGTCCGAATTCCGATGAAGCTGACTTACATCAGTAATGCATACACACCGTCAGACTAAATTCTGACCGTCCAAAACGCAGTGACGTAAAACACTATGTCGAGCCGAGAAAAATTAATTTCAATGCTTCTGAGCATGCATCGACTTGCATCGACAAAGAGCATGCGTGGGTTTTTTCTCCGTTGGAGTTGCACACAGACGATATGAATTTCCTATAGTTTTTTTTTTCCATCAGAAAAAATAATAAAACATGTTCTATTTCTAAACACCAACGGAAAAATGTCCGATGGGGCCCACACACGATCGGAATATCTGATGAAAAAAGTCCATCTGACTTTTTTCATCAGAAATTCCGATCGTGTGTACGTGGCCCTAAGATGCCCTAAGAGGCTAGGAGAGAAACATGCTGCTCCTTACTCCCAAGGATCCTAAAGCAGGGAAGGTGTATTTGTAAATCTGATGGCTTAAAGTAGAACACCAGGTAAAAATAACAAGACAAAAATGAGTAGCCAATTAAAAATAAAACGACAAAATCAGCTTTTGCTGCAAAATAAATTTTCAATCCAAAGATCTCCCCTTCCTTTTTTGCCAATAGATATCCTAATTCTGATGGTCAGCATCATTTAACCAAACTTCCTTTAACCCAACGTCATCCTGAACCTGCCCCCCTCAGCTTGGGACTGGACAGTGAAAAAAGAAGCAGCATAGTGATGAGCTTATTTTTGTCAATGCTGATTGTTCTTGGCCAAACAACATCTACTTTGACACATTCATTGGTGATCAGATTAAGGCTCTGCTACCTGCTTAGATTTAAAAGGTATTTTCTCAACACTCATCAGATCTAAGCAAAGTGGATTGGATGAGTTGCAAAGCATCTACAACATTACAGAATAAGGGCCGGTTCACACCTCAATCACATAGGAATGTGGTCAATGCAAGTCAAATGAATAGGCTGCAAATCACACCAGAATGCAGAAAACGCAGTGCATGTAAAAAGATTCCGCATCAAATCGCATGGTATTGCGGTACCATGCAATCTGATGTACGAAAACGCAGTGTGTATTTTTTAATGTAATCTTTATCATACAAAAATAGAGCGACACATGCAAACGTGAACATGGTAATACATAGAGAAAAAAGGAACATTAGAGGGTATCAAGGGAATATCAATGTTTAACCGCTTCCCGCCCGGCCTATGGCCGATTTACGTCCGGGAAGTGGTTACACAATCCAGGATTTCATGCCGCGCGCGCCGATCGGTGATGCGGGGTGTCAGTCTGACACCCTGCATCTCCGATCTCGGTAAAACGCTTCCGGCGGAGACTCTTTACCACGTAATCAGCCGTGTCGAATCACAACTGATCACGATGTAAACAGGAAGAGCCGTTGATGGCTCTTCCTCACTCGCGTCTGACAGACGCGAGTAAAGGAGAGCCGATCGGCGGCTCTCCTGACAGGGGGGGTTCGCGCTGATTGTTTATCAGCGCAGCCCCCCTCGGATCGCCACATGGACCACCAGGGAAGCCCACCCTGGACCACCAGGGTGGGGCAAAAAGCAAAAAAAGCATGAAAAAAAAAAAGTCTTAAAAAAAAAAAAAAAAGCTTTTTTAAAAAAAAAAAGATGCCAATCAGTGCCCACAAATGGGCACTGACTGGCCACATGGGTAGATCAGTGCTGCCCCACAATGTCCATCAGTGCCACCCCAAGTGTCCATGAGTGCCACCCCACAGTGTCCATCAGTGCCACCCCACAGTGCCCATCCATGCCCAGTGCCCACCTATCAGTGCCCATCTGTGCCACCCATAAGTATCCATCAGTGCCACACATAAGTGCCGCCCATGAGTGCCCATCTGGGCCGCCTATGAGTGCCCAGTGCCGCCCATGAGTGCCCATCAGTGCCGCCCATGAGTGCCCATCAGTGCCGCCTATGTGTGCCCATCAGTGCCGCCTATGTGTGCCCATCAGTGCCGCATACCAGCGCCGCCAATCAGTGCCACCTCATCTGTGCCCGTCAGTACTACCTCATCAATGTCCATCAGTGCCATCTCATCGGTGCCCATCAGTGCCGCCATATCAGTGCCCGTAATTGAAAGAGAAAACTTACTTATTTACAAAAAATTAACAGAAAAAAATAAAAACGTATTTTTTTTTCAAAATTTTCTGTCTTTTTTTAGTTGTTGTGCAAAAAAAAAATCGCAGAGGTGATCAAATACCACCAAAAGAAAGCTCTATTTGTGGGGAAAAAAGGACGCCAATTTTGTTTGGGTACAGTGTAGCATGACCGCGCAATTGCCATTCAAAGTGCGACAGTGCTGAAAGCTGAAAATTGGCTTGGGCGGGAAGGTGCGTAAGTGCCTGGTATGGAAGTGGTTAATGTAATAAGGCTTTACCATTTGCTATGAAAAGAAAAACAACGTTAAAGTGCAAATATGAGTTTGCCAGGTACCATAGCTTCTGCATCCAACATGGGTACATCGGGGGGCAGAAAAGTTATAACTGAGGATTAAAGCTGTCCTGTTTGCAGAAAGAGAGCCAACCCAAACCGGGTGGGCCATCCTCCCACGAGGAGCATCTCAGCGAAAGCAAAACATGGGGACCTGGACTATCTGCTTCAAGATTGAATAAGATATTATATAAACATAAAAAAAAGGGCAAAACAACGTAGTACATAAGCAGAAGGGGCTTATTCAAAGTGTGGCAGGACTGCAAGCACCCACACCAAACCAGGAGGAAGAAAATAAAAAAGCAGTAATAAACATAAGCCGCCAAGGAAAGTACAAAAACAAGACTCAGGTAATGGCTGCATTGTTCAAGTAGGTACCTTCAACGAGGGCACTACTAACTCCAACAAAGCAACTTCTAAGCTAGATGGGACCTGAGCAGGGTTAGAGATGTGATCTTACCACGTTGCCCAAATACTAGAGAAGCACTCTCGTCTGCCCTTACATATCGCCAGCCACTCCTCCTTTTCCGGGATTTCCTTCACTTTCCTGATCCCTTCCTCCCTATTGGGAACCTGAGCCCCTTTCCAGTAAATTAGTAATCAGTTTCTTAGCCGCATTTAAAAGGTGCAGTAACGCACTGTGTTTTTGGGGTGCCATTAAAATACATTGGTACCCACAGCAGATCCTAAAGGCAATGCTTTTTGAGGTTGGTGCTGGAAATGCAAACAGAACACGACTTTCCTGCACTATGTTCTGGTGTGACCTGCCCCATAGTCCAGTTATATGTGACTAATTAGTACTAGCTACCTACAGGCAGACCCCACTTTTAAGTACACAATGGGGTTTATTTACTAAAGCTGGAAAGCACAAAATCAGGCTCACTTCTGCATAGAAATTATTGAGCTTCCAGGTTTTATTACCAGGCTTAATTAAACTAGCTGGAGTTAGAAGCTCATTCCTTTATATGCAGAAGTGAGCCTGATTTTTGCGCTTTCCAGCTTTAGTAAATAAACCCCATTGTGTACTTAAAAGTATGCCTGGTATTTCTTTGTTACTATGTTTTCTCTTCCCAACAGCATGCTTCTTGTGAGCACATGAACTGATTGGCTTCTGCTTCTTCCTCTCAGTACAGGGACTACAAGAGATTGATACCAGGTCAAATTCAGGTACGTACACTGCTTGCATTTAACCCCTTTCTGCCTGGCGTATACTAATATGACGTCCGCAGGAACCTTTTGTCCCTCCGGGCGGACGTTATATGACGTCCGGGCATTCCCGGCTGTCTAGGGGGCGCGTGCACCCGCCGCATTGCTCGTGACACGGTGTGTGTGTCCGGTAGCCGCGATGAATGCCAGGCACCCGCGATTGCCCGCAATCACAGCAGGACCATGGATCTGTGATTTAAACACACAGATCTGTGGTCCTGTCAGAGGTGAGGAGACCGATGTGTGTACAGAGAAACACAGATCGGTCACCTCCCCTTGTGAGTCCCCCTACAGTTAGAATCACTGCCAGCAAACATATTTAACCCTTTCAGCGCCCCCTAGTGTTAACCCCTTCCCTGCCAGTCACATTTACACCGTTATCAGTGCACTTTTATAGCACTAATCGCTGTATAAATGTGAATGGTCCTAAAAATGTGTCAAAAGTGTCCAATATGTCCGCCGCAATGTCACGGTCACATTAAAAAAAATGCAGATCGCCGCCATTACTAGTAAAAAAAAAAAAACAACATAATTCTATTCCCTATTTTGTAGATGCTAGAACTTTTGTGCAAACCGATCAAACCCGCTTATTGCAATATTTTTTTACCAAAAATATGTAGAAGAATACGTATCGGCCTAAACTGAGGAAAACAATTGTTTTAATTTTTTTTTTATATTTATTAATTCAAAAAGTAAAATATATTGTGTTTTTTTCAAAATTTTTGCTCTTCTTTTGTTTATAGCGCAAAAAATAAAAACTGCAGAGGTGATCAAATACCACCAAATGAAAGCTCTATTTGTGAGGAAAAAAGGATGCCAATTTTGTTTGGGAGCACCATTGCACGACCGCGCAATTGTCATTCAAAGTGCGACAGCGCTGAAAACTAAAAATTGGTCTGGGCAGGAAGGGGGTGAAAATGGCCTGTATTGAAGTGGTTAAAAAAAAAATTAAAATCGAACTCCAGGGTATTAAAAAAATACACAGCAAGTGTTAAATGCAAATTATTTTGGGGGGATAGGAATGATCTGTTTATACTAACCTTATTGTGCTCTCCCCCCAACAAACTACCCTCTCCTCCTCTCCCTCATGCTCCGAAATGGGGTTGGGCCTCTGTCATCCTCACATACAATACAGGCATTGTACGTGATGATGTCAGAAAGCCTGCAACTGACAGAGCGGAAAAAAAGGGATGTGGCTTTAGGGGGCTGTTTTCAAAACGCAGTGGAAGTCTACGGTAGCAAGGAAAAAGGGTAGATATTACAGCTTATTTTTCTAGTTCTTGGCAGACTGAGCATTTAACCACTGGAGTGCAGGGAGTCCCCACTGCCATGGTATTTTTTGGCTGGTGCCTGGAGTGAGGCTTTAATGATGTTTTAATGATTACAGGGCTGCATTATTTTGTGACCTTTACATCTGCCTAAAGTTCAGCTTTAAGGTAGCCCATGCTAAGAGTGTACATAAGATTCCATTGCTGAGCAACATGCTAAATTACAAATGGGGATTTTTTTGGGGGGTTGAATGATGCTTAAACAAAGCTTTTTAGCTTCACACATACAATTCATTAGTAAAGCTGGGAGGTACATTAAATGCATACTTTTAAGCTAAAATCTGGACAGTTATATATGACACATTATTGCAGCTCTGTATTTATTAATATAATATTAAATGCTCAGAGACACACTTCACATCATGTAAGTCTTTTTAGTAGGCTGCATTTGGAAAGGGAGAGATAAGTAATTTTTCAAGACCTAAAAATGATATTATATAATATGTATTATATCAGAAAAAATGGGAAAACTGCATACATTCCACCATTGTTGAATGAATGAATGAATGAAAAAACGTATATAGCGCGGCACATGCGAACTGAATCGCTTCTGGGCGCTTGATGTTTCGTGTCTCATGACATCAAAAGAGCAGAGTTTTGATCTGTCTTCTGAAAGTCAGGTGGTTTTCCTCCAACCGAATGCTGGTTGGTAAAGCGTTCCATAGTCTCGGACCTTGAAAAGCAAACCTTCTTTCTCCTTTGGACTTGTATTTGGTTTTTGGCACCTTGACCAGATTTTGGTCAGTGGATCGCAGAACGCGATTAGAATTGTGAGGTTCTATCTTGTCGCAAAGATATTGCGGCGCCTTCCCATGGATGCACTTATGTGTCAGGCAGAGTGCTTTAAATACAATTCTGTCTTTTACTGGCAGCCAGTGAAGGGTTCTCAGCGAAGGTGAGATTGATTCCCATGTCCTTTTCCCAGTCACCAGTCTGGCGGCCGTATTCTGTACGACTTGCAGACGAGCGATTTGGTACTTTGGGAGCCCGAGGTAAAGGGCGTTAGCATAGTCCAGTCTGGAATTCACGATTGTTCCCACCACGACTGCTACGTCTTCTTTGGGGATAAATGGAATAAGTCTGCGTAGTAGGCGCAACAAATGGTGCGATCCGCTGACTACTGACCCTATTTGTGCGTCCATTGTCATGAAGGTGTCAAAAATGACTCCTAGACTTTTGACTTTGGAGCTAGGGGTGATGATTTGGCCCAGAATGGGCGGCGGTGTCCAGGTTGTTGCCAGTTGACTCTTTCGGCTGGCGTGAAACATAAGAAGTTCTGTTTTGGAACTGTTGAGTTTAAGATAACTCTTAGTCATCCAGTTTTCTATTGAAGAGAGACATTTCTCTAAACTGAGATGATGATCCTTTTTGTTGCAGATGCGAAAATACAGTTGCGTATCGTCTGCATAAGAGTGATAGAGTAGTTCTTGGCTACTGATAATATCAAAGAGAGGGCGAAGATAGATGTTGAAAAGCACCGGCGACAGGGGGGATCCTTGGGGGACTCCACATGGCACCGTGCGTTTTTCCGACGTGAAAGATCCCAGTTTCACTGTTTGTGATCGGTTTTCAAGAAAGGAGGAAAACCATGGTAGATCACCTTCTGCGATTCTGGCTACCTCGGCCAGTCGCATCAGTAACATTTTGTGGTCTACTGTGTCAAAGGCTGCGCTTAGGTCCAGCAGAACCAGGAGACAGGATTCTCCCTCGTCTGCGGCCTCGAGGGCATCGTCCCATATTTTGAGTAAGGCCGTTTCTGTCCCGTGTCCGGGACGGAAACCTGATTGAAATGGATCGAGTAGATTGTGGGTATCCAGATGCTGTTGCAGCTGTTGTACCACTACTTTCTCCATTATCTTGGAGAGAACATTTAGGCCTGTTATGGGGCGGCGGTGAGTTGGGTCCTTGGGATCCAAGTTAGGTTTTTTCAGGATGGGCTGGATTGTGCCCTCTTTCAGCAGGGATGGCACTATGCCTTCCTTAAATGACTGATTTATAAGCTGTGTGATGGGAGGCGCCAGAATGTCGGCGCATTCCTTCAGCAGCTTGGTGGGAATGATGTCATTGGGTGCTGTGCTGTTCCGCAACGCACCAATGATATTTTTGGTGGTATCGATGGAGATGGGTTCCAGAGTGAACTTAGTTGATTGTAGAAGGTTTCTGTTGGTGTTTTGTAGTTGATTGAAGAGGGGGCTGAGGGGGGTATTATTTTGCAGAATACTTACCCGGATTCTTTCGATTTTGTCGATGAAGAAATCCGATAGTTCATTACAGAACTCTTGGGTGTCTGAATTGGGGACTTCAAGACATCCCGGATTCATGGTCTGGGTGACCATCTTGAATAATTCTCGGGGGCGGTTCATGGCGCTGTTAATCGTCATAGAAAAATGATGTTTCTTTGCTTTGAAGATTTCTTTATGATATTGTGTTGTTATTGCCTTGTAGATGATGAGGTGATCTTCTGAAGGGCTTCTTTTCCAGGCGGCTTCCGCCCTTCTGCGCTCTTGCTTCAGTAGGGACAGCTGGTTGTTGAACCAGCCGGACTTTTTTTTCCGGATGCGGACTTTGCGTTTCGGTGCTACTAAGTCGGCTGATTGTAGCAGAGTGGCATTTATGGCATCCAGTGTATCTGAAGCTGTTAACTGAGGATGAATAGTTTCGATTCGGTTTCCCAAGGTAGATTTGAAGAGTTCCGAATGGAGCTTCTTCTGAGATCTAGCCCAGTGTATTGTCACCGGCTTGGGTGCTTTTATCACTGGGGGAATTCTGGGAATTATGAAGCTAATTGCATGGTGGTCTGTCCATGGCAAAGGTTCATTTCCCAAAATGTTTATTTTCAGATTTTGTCTGAAAATTAGGTCGAGTGTGTGACCTGAAGCATGCGTGGGTCCGCATATAAGTTGCTGTAGTCCTAACCCTTCCAGGTGGTCGATGCAGGCGTCCGCAATGGGATCCTGTGAGGAGTTGGCCCACAGATTGAAGTCCCCGAGCAGCAAAAGATGTTTGCTGTTAAGGGTATAAGTGGATATGAACTCCGTTAATGATGGTAGAAGCTGCGATTTTGGCCCAGGTGGCCTATAGCAGAGGAGAATGTGAACAGTCTCCTGGGGGTTAGTTTGAAGTTGAAGAGTAAGGGTTTCCATAAATGGAAGAGGATTTTGAAGGACCGGCTTAGTGATTGCAATATGAAACTTATGGATCACCGCCAGGCCACCTCCTCTTTGCCCTATTCTGTTTTCCGTTATAATGCGATAGTTTTCTGGCACCAATTCTCCGAGAATGGTGTTGCAGTCGTCTGAAAGCCAGCTTTCTGTGATAAAGAGGCAGTCTAGATCGTTTTGTAGTAAGAAATCGTGGATTTCTGATCGGTGTTTTACTGCCGATCTTGTGTTGATCAAAGCACATGATATGTGCTTGAGCTGGGTTAAATGGTTGAAATTTTTGATGGTCGATCGTTGATCGAATCTCAAAAGTTGGTCTATTTTTAAGGCCTTTTTGGTGACGGCTGGTAATACTGTTGCGAATTGTCTCAGACCCCAAATCGTTTCTGCAGAGTATCGCAGTTTAACCATTGTTGCCAGTCACCGGGGGGGGGGGGGGATTAATTGCAATAGAGGGAAGATTCGCTGAATCCTCTCGCTTGGCCTTGGTCCAGAGGAAGGCAAAAAAACCCTGGCAGTGCTAAGCCAATTTGCTGCCGCAGGGAAAAAAATTCCTTCCTGATCCCTGAAAGGCGATCGGACGAAACCCTGGATCAAGTACTGTTTGGAATGGGGGGGAAGGGGGGGAAGAAGGGTGTCACTGTAGCTGAGGAGTACCAAGATGGCCGCCGACCGGGCCACAGGCCTCAGGTTTGGGGGCTGTTTGGCTTGGTGGGTATGAGCTGGTTGTTAATCCAGGGGAGGATGGGATCCTCCAGGGATAGGGGGATGATCCCTGACAATTCCAGGAAAATTTCCAGGCTGTCAGTGCTCCTTTTTGCAGCGCACCGCTAGGCCGCGGCTGAAGCCGCGGTCTTTCCTAATTGCGGCGGCCGCGAATAAGGCCTGGTCTGGCGCGGATGCGGGAAAGAGCCGCAGATCGCCAGAAAAAAGCGCTGCTATGCGCGGCGGGTGGCCGGGGTGATTATGGGTGACTGATTGGGGTGCATGCGGCTCTAAGAGAAGGTAAACAGCCGCAATTTGGATCGCTGGAGTGGCTGTCCTGAAAAGGACGGTCACTAGCGATTCCTGGGGGTGGAAAGATGGCCCTGAAAGACAGGGTCTTACCTGAAGAGAGGGGCCCACGAAGGGAAGGAAGGAGCCGGTCCTATGGGCTGCAAGTTGATTCATGCAGCAAAGATTGTAGGAGCCTGCCTGTCTGCGGTGTCTAGCTGGCTATCTGTCTGGTCCCTGGAGAGAGCAGACTCGTCGGGAAGCGTCCTACTCCCTCACTGAACTGACACTGACTGATTATCCAGCTAAGCCTTGTCAGCTGTGATGAGCTTGGGTCCCAATTCACCATGGCATCAACCTTTTGCTTTTCCTTATACAACAACACTCAGAATAGTAGAGGGAGGGCTGGGAGCCAATCAGGCATGTAATATGCAAATGTATTGATAATGAACCTGCTGAGGAGTGAGTGCACAGAGCGAACAGAGGGATGACTTCATCAATCTGTTGCTCCTGTTATTTCACTGTTCAGTCTTAGGCCCCTTTCAGACTGGGGCGGGAGCTGCGGTGGCGGTATAACGCCGCTAAAAATAGCGGCGCTATACCGCCGGAATTGCAGCGGGTATCAGCCGCTAGCGGTGCGGTATTAACCCCCGCTAGCGGCCGATAAAGAGTTAATACCGCCCGCAATGCGCCTCTATAGAGGCGCATTGCGGGCGGTATTGTCGCGGTTCCCATTGTTTTCAATGGGAAGGAGCGGTGAAGGAGCGGTATACATGCCGCTCCTCTCACCGCTCCAAAGATGCTGCTGACAGGAGATTTTTTTGTCTCCCGCCAGCGCATCGCCTCAGTGTGAAAGCCCTCGGGCTTTCACATTGAGTCTGCAGTGCAGGAGTTTTTCAGGCGGGATAGCAGCGTTATTTTTAGCGCTTTACCGCCTGAAAAACTCCTCAATGTGAAAGGGGCCTAAAGGTAGCATTGGGAGACATCCTTGTATTTAATTATGAGTGATGTTATCCACCAGGCTGTGCTGTGTGGCAGAGCTGTGTAAATCTGAGGAATGGGTGAACAAAAATACAAATTCTTTGTGAGATAAAACAGCTCTGGAATATGCATTTCATCTTTATATTTTGCTGTATGTCTGGAATTCAGCTTTAAAATGCTCCCCAAAAGACCAAAGCAAACAAAACTCATGAGGTATTAGTTTGTATTTTGGCCAGAATATGCAATCTCACCACCCGTGCCAAGGGTCCCTCATGTGTACTGACTCTTACACTAGCCTTTAGCAATTTACAAAAAAACTGACACTTTTTATGGGTTCCCAGAGCTCAATCCCAGACCACACACAATTTTTATTAATAGAATAGTCGGCACTAAAAGTCTGTGTTTGAGAATTGTGCAATGACAAATAACTTCCATGTTTTTGTATATTTATTATACTGCTTTTAACAAGTGTAGGGTTACCTGGGTGTGGTCTGGGACCAGGCTCAGATAACCCAAATGCCACATCACTTTTTTTCCAAGTTGCAAAATACTACTTGCCACTTGCCTGGTTGTCATGCTATTCTGATGACTCAATATTTGTTTAAATGTCTGAACTGAAACATTTATGCAAATTAGGACCTCTGACTTTACTCTGGTTAAAGCAGTAAAAATATGAAAAAAAATAAATAGAAAAAAAAAAACAAATAAGAGTAATAAAAAAATTCAATGAAAGACAAAAAATAAAGAGACCTACACCCCGACCTGTGCACACACATGACCATGCTTTCCCCTACGACAGACATGGGTACATAAACAATCATGCATAACACATATTGGGTATGTGGTATAGCATGTATTCTATGATATAATGTAATCACAGGATGTACCTTCCTTATTGTGTTATATGCACTTGTTTGTTGTTCAGTTACTGTTCCTGCCTCCATGCTGAAAAGATATGTTCTGATATTTCTCCATAAAAGCAAAGCTATTGCTGCAAACAAGAAGCTTCCAGCGCATGATTTCAATACTCTGCACATCCACTTATTGCAGCTTCCTGTGATGGTGTGGCGGCAATGATGCTGCCCTGCTCCTGAGTTATGAGCAGAGTTGTCACCCTCATGTAAGCTGTGCCTGCTTGCACTACTGTGAGAAGAGAAGATGTTGCCAGGGCATGACTATCATCATTGTCACTGCTGAATTACAAGCCTGTAGGTTATCAATCGGTATCTGGCCACACCTAGTCCTGCCTGCTACTTTCTGTATTGATAGCTCTGCCTCTCGTACTTAAAGC
The DNA here is from genome assembly GCF_905171775.1 of Rana temporaria. Lineage (NCBI taxonomy): Eukaryota > Metazoa > Chordata > Amphibia > Anura > Ranidae > Rana > Rana temporaria. The sequence goes on from NC_053495.1 coordinate 149,782,953, forward strand.
CTCCCACTGTGAGCTGCAGTGTCTTGGAGGGGGAGCGTGTGAGACACAAATTAAAGAGGATTCAGTTTAGTCAGGGAAAGTAAAGGCGTTTTTGCTGATTTTATTATACTTGTGCATCACATAGTAACTGAATTTGGCACATGTTTGGACTGTCATATAGGAGCTTTTAGTTATACCTTATCAATATTACATACATATAGAACTACATACAAAATTAAAGGTCACATCAAAATGAATTGAAAACATTGCATTAAAATATGAAAATATGGACTTACTGAAAATACATTCTGCTTTCCCGCTAATCATCTTGCCAGACCTGAACCTACTTGAATACTTAGATTGATTCCAAAAATGGTAAGGTGTATGGCCTCAGATTTGTAGTTTGATTGATCCTGATCAGACCATTAATTTTAAAAGTACCTTTCTAAAATCAGCAAGAATCTCTGTTTCCTGTTTTGCAGCTAATGGTTGCTTTGCTGGAGGTTTTGCTTCTGTCTATTTGAAGTACAAGCATGTTGATCTGGGGATTTATTTGACTGCTATTTAAGGATTAGTGATTCCCCCCTCCCTTTCTTAAAGTAAATTTGACTACACTTTAAAAGAGAGTTTTTTTGGCTTCCTTCAGATCAATTAAAGTGGACCTTGTGGTAAAATAGAAAAGTCTGCTTGTTTAGTAGCCAACCCCTCACCCCTTTACTATCTGAAAATGCTGCAAAATAAATAGGTAAAAACAACACCAGTTAAAAACCTTGCATACTACAGAACATTGCAACAGCATCATCTCTCTAGATTTGGGGTACTCAGCATTCCCAAGGATATCACCCACAGGATTCAGGTGTCACCCCTACAGCATGGAAGGGTGGGGAAAGGTAAGTAGTTTAATGCATTATTTTATTTTTGTGTAGCGCCTATGTACTTTACTGGTGCTAGCTAAATTTATGTGTAGATCAGAGTGTAGTTAAACTCTGATCCAGATTGTTAGTGGCAAAATGCGGTCTCTGTCTCAGCTTGGCTGTGCTGTGGGTCCATTCTGCTGTACTGGGGTGTTCTTCCAGCCCCGGTGCTGCAGGTGGCAGCAGTGGAGTCAAGGTTTGGGTACTCTTCTCAGCAGCTTATCACGGGGGTTTGTCCCCGCTGTGCATGCTAGGGAGGGGTATTTATGGGGCAGACGCCATTGGTTCTGGGTTCTTCTTCGTCCAGTGTGGCACCCACCTTTACGGTAGCCACATTACGGCGCCCCAGCGTTATGGCCTACCTGGTCGGGGCGTGTGTGCCACGCGGTGTTCCTGGTTCCGGGGCCATGTTGACCCAGAGCATCTGAACAGCGACGGGGACCCAGTGAGTGACTGGGTTCCCACTTTTGAAGATCCCAAGCTGTACTGCTGTTCGGTGGGGAGTCAGTCTGAGGAGTGCCATTGAGAGGCTGGCGGTCCAAAAGGGCCTGGACAAACCACCAGGGATCAAGGTAGCCGGACACCGAGGGATTGATCACCTGTCGGTCGGTACCTGGGCGACAAGTTGAAGGAGATCCAGACGTAACTCATTTAAGGAGGCATATCTCCAAGAATTACACCCAGAGGGTACCTGTGGCAGAGACTTTCTCCCAAGTTCAAGTTCACCAAGGAGGGTCTGTGGCAGAGACTTCATCCTATAATTGTCCGAGTGATACTCCGGCTGCCAGGTCAGTGAGAGAGGCCTGTCCGGGTACACTAAACCCATTCCGGCGGGAGTGGTGAAGAGAAGTGTTACGTTTGGGAGCAGGACTGTTTCCTATCATTACGCCTGAATCTGCTGTTCTCCTTTCTTCTTCAACTTTACTTTCCTAACCACAAGTTTACTGTTTTTACCTGGCTGGGTAATAAAGAGCACAGCAAAGGCCACCTGTCTGGACATTCCTTTACTTCTACTAAATGCAATACGCATCATTCACCCCTAGGAATTTCGGAGGAGCCACGAGGTAACACGCCACCCAAAATGGACACACAATGTGTATGCAGGCACTTAGCAGGGGGAGGGGCCATGAGTGAACAGGGGAAATGATCTGTGCAAAACAGAGCAGGTAAGTATGCCATGTGTTTTTTTTTTGTTACCTTTACAACCACTTTAACTGTTTCTCAAAATAGTTACCTTTAGGGCATGCTGTGCTCCCAACTTAACTGTCGAGCCATTAAATGGCTGGTGTCATAACTGATCGCATGTTCAACACCATGGCAACTACAGATCAAACAGAGGCTAAGATGACACTACTTCTATTGTGAGCACCCTCTGGTGGATAATCTACAAATCCCCACATTTAATTTCATTAATTAAAGTGTTTGTTAGCCCCCCCCCCCCCAAAAAAAAGACAGATCCTGGTCCCTTAAAGCAGATTAACCACCATGGTCAGAGTCAGGCCCGGACTGGGACAATAAATAGGCCCGGGCATTTTGGGCTGAGCAGCCAATTTTTCAAGGGACCCATTTCGGTAGACATTTGCGGGGGGTGACTGGTGTCGGTCCTCCACACTGTAATAATGTGCAGGGACACTGATATAAATTGGACTGCACTGTAAAGGGGCACTGCAATGATTACAGTCCCCTTTACAGTGCAGTCCCTTCTAGTATTGTGTCTCCTATTTGACCACACTGCCCAGTGACACTGACCTGCTCTCTCTGTTGGTCCTGAACAGCATGGCGCTCTCTTTCTGGTGGTGCGGTACAGTGTGGCTCTCTCTCCCTCTCTCTTGTGGTGCAGGTACAGCGTGGCTCTCTCTCTGGTGGTGCGGGTACAGCGTGGCTCTCTCTCTGGTGGTGCGGGTACAGCATGGCTCTCTCTCTCTGGTGGTGCGGGTATAGCGTGGCTCTCTCTCTCTGGTGGTGCAGGTACAGTGTGGCTCTCTCTGGTGGTGCAGGTACAGCATGGCTCTCTGGTGGTGCAGGCACAGCGTGGCTCTCTGGTGGTGCGGGTACAGCGTGGCTCTCATGGCTCTCTCTGGGGCTGTGGGTACAGCGTGGCTCTCTGGTGGTGCGAGTACTGCGTGGCTCTCATGACTCTCTCTGGTGGACTGGGTACAGTGTTGCTCTATCTGGGGATGCTGGGGCTATTAGTTCCCCCAGCATAGTCCTCTTTCTTTTTCCATGTCTCCTGTAGTACCTGTCTAGCACTGCTCGGCTTGTTACCGGGTTTTCTTTTTTCCCCCAGCAGAGTGCATGCTGGGGACTGTAGCCATCTCCCTGCTGAGATCAATTGGGCCACCTGTCTCTGGGACTACATATCCCATGATGCCCCACTAGTTCTTTATGATTTGCCCTCCGCTGTGGCCAATTGGGAGGGAAGAAGAACAAGCAGGAAGCTTTCTTCTCTCCCTGCTGCTGACATGAGAAAGGGGAGGAACATCCTGACAGCGGCCCACAGCTCTCCTCCCCCTTACCCACCGTGCGGACACCTATGGCTGGAGGGGAGGAGCGGTCCGTAGAGGCCGAGAGCAGAACTGTCAGCGCAGCTCTGAGGCTGAGCTGTGTGTCAGAGAGACACACAGCTCAGCCAATGCAGCCACTAGTTCTGCCGGAGAACACACAGGCATGGCCGCATGGTGGTAGGCGATGGCCGCGGCCTGTGTTAACCCTGTACGGGCCACGGTAGCTGCTTGCCACCCGCTGTGCAGCCTGATCAGTAACATCCCATGGAGCCGGTCTGCCCTATGGCCAGTCCGGGCCTGGTCAGAGTACGTCCCTTCGTCATCCGCAGCCCTGCTCGCAGCTCTACTCTCTCTCTCTTACTCCCTGCCTGTCAGCTCAGTGTCTCTGTCTCCACCACCCGCCCCCCATCCCCGCCACTATTAGTACAAATAAACTTTTACAAATGTTCACTGCCAGCCCCTCTATTATAGGCAGGCATTGCAGACTGTATAAGTATTTTATAAAAAAACAAAGCTTGCGATTACAGTTTTAGCTCAATCTTCAGGCCGGTCATGTGACTCGCGGCCGGTCTCCAGGGCTACTGCAAGAGGGGCTGAGCGGGCATGTGATCTCCCCGGCTTATGTCAGAGGGAGATCTCAGCCCCTCCTAAAGAAGCCATCCATCTGAGCTGTACAGCGGCTGCGAATCACGTGACCGCCCTGATGATCCCCCTAAAGCCTGGTTCACACCTATGCATTTTTTTTGCGCATTTTCAGTTTTTCAGAAACACACTACATCCATTTAGCATGATTTCCTATGGATGTAGTTCACATATGTACATTTTATGGAAAGGACCAGGGACTTTCTTTCTGATTTTTGGTTCCATAGACTTCAATGGAGAAAAAATGTGTATTGAAAAACGCAAAATGCACCTGCAATATGCAAACTGTAACCTGCATAGGTGTGAACTAAGCCTTAAGCCTTAATCGGTATTTACATTTTACTTGTTTTTATAAAAGACTTATAGAGTGTGCTATGCCTGCCTATAATAGAGGAGCTGGCAGTGATTTGCACATGTGGCTTAACAAACACTTTAACAAAATATAACTAAAAATAAATGCAATGAATGTAAAATGCACGACTTTCTCTTTAATGCAACTCATTGACCTGAAGAGGGTGTTGTGTATCAGAAAGAATGTGCCACATCAAGCAAGAAGAAATGCAATCCTTCCAAAGTCTTAAAAAATGTGTTAGGAACAGAAAAAGTTACAGAATTTTTCCTATACTACATTATTTAGCTGTCATCACTTTACAAGCATTAATACCCAGCACAATTATATGAGAAGAAATCGACAGAAGAGTCTGAAGGAAGATAAGTCCCCCGGGACTCTAGAGTTGGTCTGCAGTATCTGTTCATACATAACTGCATTTAGCTGGTTCTACAGACAGCCAGGGCCATTTGAAGGAATTTGGGGGCCCCAAGCAAAATGGACAACGACAGGGCGGGGTTGAGAAGCTTGGGGATGTGCTGCTGTCGGAAATGACATCCGAGTCTTTTCAAGTTCAGAAGCGGGGGTGGGGGCCCCAAGCAATTGCTTGGTTTGCCTGTCCTGTCGCAACGGCCCTGCAGACAGCTACATACCTACATCTAATGGAACAACTCATGTGGATAGAAAATTACATCATAACAGAGAGCTCATACAGTGAAAACCTCACAACGTAATTTACATCATGGGAATGATTTTAAAATAATGAATATGACAATGTTTAATACTGCTTCAACTACACTGGTTTATATACATGCACAGCATCCTTAAGGGGGTAGTAAACTGCAAATTCCAACAAAATAGTGCCCTGCAGGATAATAGCATATTATAGCATCGCATACTAGCACATTTTGAAATACTTACCTTAGAATGTAGCCCTCCATCAGTGAGCTGTCACCACTGACAAGCCTTTCATTTTCACCCGGTCTTCCTTTCGGGTTTGCACGCCATCCATTTTGAGCGCAATGCGCATTCGCCAATGATGTCGCCGGCTGCTACTATAGTATATATCTCCTAAATGGTGCATGTTTAGGAGATATTTATTGTAACTACAGGTAAGCCTTTTTTTAGCCTTACCTGTAATTACAAGTAAACAATAGGGACTTTACAAACCAATAAAAAATATAAAATTAACCACTTCAGCCCCGAACCATATTGCTGGTCAATGACCGGGCCACTTTTTGCGATTCGGCACTGCGTCGCTTTAACTGACAATTGCGCCATCGTGCGAAGTGGCTTCCAAACAAAATTGGCGTCCTTTTTTCCCCACAAATAGAGCTTTCTTTTGGTGGTATTTGATCACCTCTGTGGTTTTTAGTTTTTGCGCTATAAACAAAAATAGAGCGACAATTTTGAAAAAAATTTATATTTTTTACTTTTTGCTATAATAAATATCCCCCAAAAATATATTAAAAAAACGTTTTTTTTCCTCAGTTTAGGCCGATACGTATTCTTCTACATATTTTTCGTAAATTTTTTTTTTGCAATAAGCATTTATTGATTGGTTTGCGCAAAAGTTATAGCGTTTACAAAATAGGGGATAGTTTTATGGCATTTTTATTAATATTTTTATTTTACTAGTAATGGCGGCCATCAGCGATTTTTATCAGTACTGCGACATTATGGCGGACACTTTGGACACATTTTTGGGACCATTGGCATTTTTATAGCGATCAGTGCTATAAAAATTCATTGATTACTATAAAAATGCCACTGGCAGTGAAAGGGTTAACACTAGGGGGCGAGGAAGGGGTTAATCATGTTCCCTGGGTGTGTTCTAACTGAAGGGGGGTGGGACTGACATGGGGAAATGACAAATCGCTGTTCATACATTGTATGAACAGACGATAGGTCATTTCCCCCCCTGACAGGACCGGAAGCTGTGTGTTTACACACACAGATCCCGGTTCTCGCTCTGTAATGAGCGATCGCGGGTGGCTTCTTTTTAATCTGATTCTGGCCTACATTCTTTGAACTGAAAGCCATGACTGGAAGGTAGGTTTAGCACTTTAATGTGGTGAACTTATCCTTTAAGTTTATGGAATTATTTGAATCTCCGTTTATCTAAATGTCATATTGCCTAATAAATGATCAGCCTGAGGCTTGTTATGCATTTTGTTTGACATTGATAAACTTCCCTCTTTTTCCTGCTCGTATAGTCTGCCACTCATAACAGTATCATGCCCTCTGCATGGCGGGTGATGAAAGCTTTGGATGGCCAAGCTGTTCATCTGACAGCAGTCACTCTTCCCCTGTATGACTTTAGTAGCATTACATATACTGAAAAATAAATGCAGTCCTTTGATGACGCAGTTGAGGCCCCTAAAACCTAGTAAAGTGATAGTTAACTCTTATTTATTGTACACTTGTTCTACAGGCAGTGTTATAAAAAGGCTTACTTGTAGGTACTATGAATATTTTCTAAACCTGCGCAATTTTAGAAGATATTCACATCGGCTGCAGCTGATGACGTGGCAGCTGCAATCTCGGTAGCTCTGCATTCAGGGCACATGGAGTGTGATGTAAATGCAGAGAGTGCTGTGCCATGACTCCTGTGTGCTTGTGTGGTAGTGACATCATCACGGCTGTCCTCTGAAATGGCTGGAGTGCACCAGCCTGGAAAGAAGACTGGGTGAAGGTGATAGCTGAAAAACTAGCAGCTGATCAGCATCAGTCAATGGCTGCTAACAATGACCGGTGTGTTCAGGCATAGGGGTGGTCCCCCTGTCAGAACACAATAGCAAAATGGGAAGATCACTGTACTAACATTGTATAGTTAGTACAGAGACCTCCTCGTGAGCTGGGCAGCTTTTTTTTTTTTAATAAACATACCTTGTGTACCAGGCTTTAGATGTGATGGCTGCATTTGTTTTATTTTTTAGGCTTTTTTCTTTGTTTTTCATCCAGCCCAGGGGTCTCCAAACTTTTCAAACAAAGGGCCAGTTTATTGTTCTTCAGCCTTTAGGAGGGCCAGACTGTGGCCAGCGGGGGTACAAAATGCCCTGGGCCCAGCATTGGTGAGAATAAATATGGGCTCATAGTTTTCAATCAGTAGGATAAGGAGTAGTGCCCCTAGGAGTAATTGTATCTCATCATTGGTATTAGTGGAAAAAACAAGTGCCCCCTTGGAGTCAGTGGGAAGAATAGTGCCTCATATCAGTGGGAGGAATAAAGCCCTGAGGGCCGGATAAAAACTAGCAAAGGGCCACATCTGGCCCCCGGGCCGCAGTTTGGAGACCCCTGATCCAGCCAGTAAGTCTGTTGTGTTTCAAAAGAACAAGCTCTCCTAGAAAACATGTCGGTTTACAGCAGCCTTTCTTACCCTTTTCAACTCAGAGGAACACTAAATAACTTTCCGGTCTCAAGGTACTTACAATGATCAGCTTTCATTTATTCATGTGAAACCTTTATCCCAACAGGAAAAATAAACTGTTGCTGTAACTAAATATAGAATATTAGCTGGACTTTGGCTTTAGTTTGTTGGTGTATTTAAATCTGCTAGCACATCTAACCACCCCCCCCCCCCTTGCCTGGCAATGCTGCCTTCTGCTGTGCCCCCTGTGATCCTTCATCCAGTATCCAGGCATAGTTACTTACCTTGTCCCCTGGATCCTGCAATGTCTCCCTGCTGTGTGTGCGAGCTCTGTCCTCGCTCGATTAACACAGTGCCTGAGTGCCGTTGAGCTCCGTTCCCTGCGATGTTGCGGCGCACAGGTGCGGAGATCTCCACCAAATTCAAAAAAGTAAAAACAGTATAGATACAGTATACTGTAATCTTACAGATAACAGTACTGTTCCAAATAATTGCACATCCCCTTTGTCCCTAGTGGTCTGCCCAGTGTCCTGCATGCACTTTTATATTATAAATACTGTTTTTTTTCTGCCTGAAAACTGGAGATTGTCCATAGCAACCAAAAGGTGTCCCTTTATGTCAAAAGTGGTTTTAGAGCAGCTAAAAAACAGTGATAGTAAATTAGAATCACTTGCAGAATTGAGCGATAGTGAATTGTGGGGAAATTCGTCATCAAACACTAAAAGTAATGACAGCGACAATTCTGCAACTGAGCAAATTTCAGTGTTTTTGATTACATTATTGAATAATTTTTATTATTATTATTTGTTTTAATTATTTATAGTTATTTATTATATTATAATTTATGATTTTGTGTTTCAAACTTTATCATACCCGAGATGTCTACTAGACTCTTGTTTGGTCAGATTTAAGTGAGTCATTCCTAGGAATTACAGGCCTACAATATAAAACGCCAAATTTCCATGCAAAATAATGGTACCGCTTTCAGCACCAAAAATCTGAAATAATCATCCATGGCCTACTGTCACACACAAGCACTTGATTTTATTTGCACAAGCATTAAAATTAATTATAATTATATATATATATATTTATATAAATACCTTTTATCCCTTTTATATAATAATAGGTAACTATTCTAGACTAAGTTTACTAGTCAATTCCATGTATAACTTTTTCTAAGTGTGAGTAAATGCTTTCTTTACTACACACGGCAGACAAAGACAGAAAACATGGCCTTGAAATCAATGCCATCTCTCGCTAGATGTAGATCCACCTAAGTTTGCAAAGAACTGTTTCTGCCCACTGAAGCTGCCAGAAGTAGCCACAGAACTAGAGCTGGCATGGCTAGAAGGAAACGCTGCATGCTTGTGGTGGAACAGACAGGGGAATGTTTCAGAGTGGAGCCACTGGGACAACACTCAAGTTCAGGTTGGCAGCAAACAAAAATTGTTACCATCTGGAAGGTGTTCAGAGAGGGATCTTTGAGAAATGTGCAGTTGGGTGGAGGGAGAGCTCCTCAGAAATGTTTTTCTAGTCAGCAGCCCATGCTTGGAAAATATTCACTGTCACAGCTGTAAGGAGACTCCAGTGTTCTGCAATGTCTGTCCCTCTCTATATTCTTATATTTAATTCCAATTAGTAAAATATCAGTGGGAAACAGGAAATTCAGCAGAACTTAGTATGGAAATGTGAAGCCAAATACCCAAACCGTGCAACCTGTAGATTTACACACAGCAGCTTTGCATACATGATTAAAACCACTATATATTGGCTTTGAGTAATAAAAACACACTATGAAAACTGACAGCATTCACAACTCAGATGTGCTGGTATGTAAGATTCAAAACATATAAGGGTGGATTTATTAAAGGCAAATAGACTGCACTCCGCAAGGGCATTCGCTCAAAAGCTTAGTAAATGAGGTAAAGTTTCACTTTGCAAAGAGTACCCAATCACATGCAAGGGAAATAAAAAAAAATTAAAAACTGAATATTTTTCTTCCACATGATTGGAAAATGGAAGTCAGCAGAGGGTTCCCTCATTTACTAAGCTCTGGAGCAATTGCACTTACAAAGTGCACAGGCTTTTTTACCTTCAGTAAATCAAACCCCGTAGTCCGACAGCGGAAATGTCATATTTTGTAAAACTTTGCTTAAAGTGTATGTTCAGCTTTACAAAAAAGCACACTGTGCTGTTCCATTTGGGAGTAGCAGTATAGTGTGCTAAACCTGACTACCAGCCAGTATTCCTTTTGCATGTAAATTACGAAATCCACAACTCAGTTACCGTATTTATTCGAGTATAACGCTCAAAATTTTATACCAAAAAAAAAATCAAAGTTTTGGGTGCGCGTTATAAACGAGGACTGGGGTGGGATGGCAGTGGCGGGACCGATACCGAGTATTAGCGGGAGTACTCGTACTCCCGCTAATACCGCCGATACTAGAATACTTCCCCCCTCCCCCCGCCGCTACCGCCGCTGCTACCGCCGCTGCCACCAATGCAGCTACAACGTTAATCCCCGCGGCGCGGGGAACATTACAGACAGCTTTCGTTTGAATAGCTGTTTTCCCCGCCGCGCATAGACACTCCCCCTTGGACGGATCTGTCCAATCGCGAGCAAGGGGGAGTGTCTATGCGCGACAGGGGAAACAGCTGTTCAAACGAACGCTGTCTGTAATGTTCCCGCGCCGCGGTGATTAACAGTAGGTGGCTGCATATACAGGGGACATGGCTGCACATACGGGGGACATGGCTGGACATACAGGGGACATGGCTGGACATACGGGGGACATGGCTGGACATACGGGGGACATGGCTGGACATACGGGGGACATGGCTGGACATACGGGGGACATGGCTGGACATACAATAAATACAATAAATGATTTTTGGCAATTACAATGATTTTATACCGATTTTTAATCGAAAATTAGGGGTGCGCGTTATACACGTGTGCGCGTTATACTCGAATAAATACGGTAAATCCCACTTTAAGCAATGATACATGTAGATTTTACATAGATTGTTCTTTAATTACAGATACTAAAATGGTTTATATGTGAATATGAAAAGAGCTGAGTATATAAAGCAACTTTTACCAAGTGCTGTCAAGGTACCATTCACTGAGAACATATACTAGGAAACTAGATGTATAAAATGTGCCAGTGGATTAGTGAGAAAAACTGTGAGAAATCTCAAAATAAATGATATATACCAAAAGCAGCAGTTAGTATATTGTAATTGCGCTAAACGTGCTTTTCCATGTGTAAACATCCGCTAAATCAAATAACAAATTAAAAATAGCTCAACTTGTACATACATCAATAAGTGGACATGTGCAAAAAATCATGTTCAAACAGACAAAAAACCTCATCTAAACATGTGCTTAAAAAAAACATTGGTGATCGACCATCTAAAATAAATTTAGGCTGGGTTCACACTATTGCGAATTGGATGCCAGATCACCGCATCCAATACGCAATAGCAGGAGAATGTGAATGGCTCTCTATGGAGCCGGTTCACATAGCTCCGATGCGGCTCTGGTGCCAATTTGCACAGGAGCTCTGTGCGTCTTTTGGTCCGTTTTAGGTCCAAATTCAGCCAAAAATTAGGGCTGAAATCAGACCTGAAATAGTGAACCAGGACACACCGGACCCCTGCTGGGATCCACATCGGCATTAGGTGTGTACGGAGCCTTAGTCTATAATATAGCTCATCTATGTCCAATAAAATGCAAGTGCAGTCCTCCAAACAAGTGTTCCAACAATGTTGCTAAAATAATTTAAAACTTCCTAGTGATCATGACGTGACTGTGGTTCAATCACCCACTGTACTCACCGACTACAGCAGGATCAAAAATAGAGTCCATAAATAAACACAGTTTCTTCCTGTAATATTCTAAGGACTAAAAATCTATGGAAATTGACTCTCCTGGTCATGCAATCCTCTCCAGTGCATGAAGTGTTATGAAGTTCCTCTCTCGGATACAAAGATGCGGCTCACTTATCCATTTGTGTTCCAAAGCTCTCATCCGGACATAGAGGGGTAGAGAGGATCAATCATAGTGTAAAACAGTTTAGGCTTTTATTGGTAAAAGAAAGTATTCAACTCAGCCCCACACTAAGGTACAGTGGGGCAAAAAAGTATTTAGTCAGCCACCAATTGTGCAAGTTCTCCCACTTAAAAAGATGAGAGAGGCCTGTAATTGTCATCATAGGTATACCTCAACTATGAGAGACAAAATGTGGAAACAAATCCAGACAGACAATCACATTGTCTGATTTGGAAATCATTTATTTGCAAATTATAGTGGAAAATAAGTATTTGGTCAATATCAAAAGTTCATCTCAATACTTTGTTATATATCCTTTGTTGGCAATTACAGAGGTCAAAGGTTTTCTGTAAGTCTTCACAAGGTTGTCACACACTGTTGCTGGTATGTTGGCCCATTCCTCCATGCAGATCTCCTCTAGAGCAGTGATGTTTTGGGGCTGTTGCCGGGCATCACGGACTTTCAACTCCCTCCAAAAGTTTTCTATGGGGTTGAAATCTGGAGACTGGCTAGGCCACTCCAGAACCTTGCAATGCTTCTTACGAAGCCACTCCTTAATTTCCCTGGGTGGTGTGTTTGCGATCATTATCATGCTGAAAGACCCAGCCATGTTTCATCTTCAATGCTCTTGCTGATGGGAGGAGGTTTGCACTCAAAATCTCACGAAACATGGCCCCATTCATTCTTTCTTGTACACGGATCAGTCGCCCTGTTCCCTTTGCAGAGAAACAGCCCCAAAGCATGATGTTGCAACCCCCATGCTTCACAGTAGGTATGGTGTTCTTTGGTTGCAACTCAGCATTCTCTCTCCTCCAAACACGATGAATTGTGTTTCTACCAACCAGTTCTACTTTGGTTTCATCTGACCATATGACATTCTCCCAATCCTCTTCTGGATCATCCAAATGCTCTCTAGCAAACCTCAGGCGGGCCCGGACATGTACTAGCTTAAGCAGGGGGACATGTCTGGCACTGCAGGATCTGAGTCCCTGGCGGCGTACAGTGTAACTGATAGTAGCCTTTGTTACATTGGTCCCAGCTCTCTGCAGGTCATTCACTAGATCCCCCCATTGCTCACCGTTCTTGTGATCATTTTGACCCCACGAGGTGAGATCTTGCGTGGAGCCCCATATCGAGGGAGATTTTCAGTGGTCTTGTATGTCTTCCATTTTCTAATTATTGCTCTCACAGTTGATTTCTTCACACCAAGCTGCTTGCCTATTGCAGATTCAGTCTTACCGGCCTGGTGCAGGTCTACAATTTTGTTTCTGGTGTCCTTCGACAGCTCTTTGGTCTTCACCATAGTGGAGTTTGGAGCGTGACTGTTTGAGGTTGTGGACAGGTGTCTTTTATACTGATAACACGTTCAAACAGGTGCCATTAATACAGGTAATGAGTGGAGGACAGAGGAGACTCTTAAAGAAGAAGATACAGGTCTGTGAGAGCCAGAAATCTTGCTTGTTTGTAGGTGACCACATACTTATTTTCCACCATAATTTGCAAATACATTCTTTCCAAATCAGACAATGTGATTGTCTGGATTTGTTTCCACGTTTTGTCTCTCATAGTTGAGGTATACCTATGATGACAATTACAGGCCTCTCTCATTTTTTAAGTGGGAGAACTTGCACAATTGGTAGCTGACTAAATATTTTTTGCCCCACTGTATATTCACAAGTTGCATATGCCTTGCCGACTCTGGCGGTGACAACAAGCCGTGACAAGCTGTGCGGGGCAACATCACAATCCAACACTAGTGCGTTTCAGCCATCATGGGAGGTCACCTCCAAATGATGGCTAGACGCAGAAATACGTTAGGTGTGGATGGTGATGTTACCCACAGCTTGTCTGCTTGAGTTAAGGAGGTCTGTTACAAGCTGATTCAATTTTGTGTGATAAAAAAAAAATGCTCTTGATGTATGTGAATAAAATTAGAATAAAATCAATGATAAACAGCAGCACATTCAAAAATATATAGAACAATGCATTGCGCTGTCTAAATATGTGAATCAACCTTCTATATAATGAATAATAATCATATAAACAATAAAGTCCGTGGTAATAAAGTGCAAAAGTCCTTAACCTCCCTGGCGGTAATATGGCTCGGGGTGAAATTTCAGTACCATTAGCGATATCGCTGAGCCAGATTGGAATTGCATCGCAGTATGCAGGCAGAGGTTACTTACCTTTTCCCCTGGATCCTGCGATGCCTCCCCACTAGGGTTGCCAACTCATCCCTTTAAAACAGAACACATTAATTACACAGGTTCTGTGGCTGATTAAGGAGGTAATTAATAGTGTTGCTCACGAATATTCGCATTGCGAATATTCGACTCGAATATAGCATATTCGAGAAATCGCGCTATATTTCGAATTTCGCGGTGAATATTCGCAATTCCGAATATTCGCATTTTTTCAATTTGATTTTTAAAACAGATCACATCCTATCGACGTCTAAAAGCATTGCTGGTATGATTAGAGACCCTGGGCCGAGTAGCTAAGCTGAGGCGATCCTTTTATGTTGCCAAATTGAAAAAAAAAACATTGCGATTTTTCGCTATTGCGAATGCGAAAATGATTGCGAATTTTCGATAACTGTGGTAGGAGAACTCTGATTGTCTCTGATGCAAAAAGGGGGGGCTTTGTGTATGTTTCTGTTATGAATATTTGTATGTTTGATATTATTATTTTTTTTGTAAGAAGGAAAAAATTGCGCATACCTTAAAAAAAGGGGAGAATACAGCAGCAACTCAAAAATGTTATACAACATAATTTAATACAAGACAGAAAATGGAGTCGCTCTACAAGAATAAAAAATATGTCTAGTGACAAGACATGTGGGCAAATTATAAAATAAACAAGCGCAAATAACTTGTGAAATACACAGTGAAACAAATATATAAAGAAATATAGTCCCAATAATAGAAAAATAATCTTTCATAAAAATGTCTTTGATATGTGAAGTGAAAAAAAGTCCAAAGCATGCAGCATGAACGTGTTCAATCTTCAAGGTGTTTGATTGACAAACGGCTGTGACAGATGGATAGAGTAAAGAATCACCACCAATGCAAAACACTTTTTATTTTCTATTGTAAAATATCAAGAATATTCTGAGCCAATCAGAGTGCTCCTTCTGCATTTGCCGAATATTCGCAATTATTTTGTATTGTAAAATATCAAGAATATTCTGAGACAATCAGAGTGCTCCTTCCGCATTTGCCGAATATTCGCAATTATTTTGTATTGTAAAATATCAAGAATATTCTGAGCCAATCAGAGTGCTCCTTCCGCATTTGCCGAATATTCGCAATTATTTTGTATTGTAAAATATCACGAATATTCTGAGCCAATCAGAGTGCTCCTACAGCATTTGTCGAAATTGCGCAATAAATATCGCATTCGCATGTTGCGATATTTCGATAAAATATCACGAATATTCTGAGCCAATCAGAGCGCTCCTCCAGCATTTCTCGAAATTGCGCAATAAATATCGCATTCGCATGTTGCGATATTTCGATAAAATATCACGAATATTCTGAGCCAATCAGAGTGCTCCTACCGCAGTTATCAAAAAATCGCAATTATTTTCGCATTCGCAATAGCGAAAAATCGCAATCATTTAATTTCGATAAAATATCACGAATATTCGAATTTAGCGAATATATCTCGAATATTCGAATATATATTCGAGATATATCGCGAAATCGAATATGGCATATTCTGCTCAACACTAGTAATTAAACTCACTTGGTGCCTTATTTGCATTAAATTAGCCTCAGAACCTGTGTAATTAATATGTGTTCTATTTTAAAGGGATGAGTTGGCAACCCTACTCCCCACTGTGTGATCGAGCTGTGTCCTCCTCGCTCGATTCACACAGTGTCCGAGTGTCCGAGTGCCGCCAGGTGCCGCCAAGCTCCGTTCCTGCCTATCAGTGCAGTGTGTATCTTTATGTAGGATGGGAATCCAATCGCTTTGGAAGCTTCCTGTGTAGTTTGTGTATAGTAGAATATGGATCCCTTTAAATTTTGTTGTATATATTGCTACATTGTATGAAAAATGATCTTCTTTTCAGCAAAGTTCAAGAGAATATAAGAGTCTGATAGATTCTAGAATCTGAACCAAGAAAACTTCACTATTTTGTCTGGCCACATGTGTCCAGCTGTTTGTCCTTATGTCGCAAGAGCGTGCACAAACTTGGCAAAGGGCTATTTTGAAAGTCATTTTTCTGGTTCCAGATAGATAGTATGCCTGCTTTTTCCTGACTCCCTGTGACTAAATGTGGGCTAACCCTTCAGCTGATTTGGTTTGCTTTCTTTGATATAGAAGCAGCATTTTAATAAGGTCACTTGATAAAATTGTTTGGTTTGCATAATATAGTATATGCTCCTGATTTCCAATTATGTATGAAAATAACACTAAGTAAAAAAAAAAAAGCTGACATTAAATCACTAGGAAAACTGGATAGAAAAACAAAATATTTCAGTCATTATCAAGATCCTGCTACTGTGTGCAAATGTCTAAAAGTTGTAAGTGAACTTTCAGCTTTATTAAAAAAGTATAATAATAAATAAGAACCGGGTAAAAATATATAGCATGGATTTTACCACTTGTGCACTGCTACTAAATTCTCTTCTGGAGACAGCTCCTACTAAATTTTATTCAGGAAAGTCACTTTCCTGTGGGCTGCAGGGATTTCTCAAAATAGGAGCCATATGCACACTTTTGCTGGGAGGATGAGGTCAGAGCACAGCTTGTCAATCAGTGCTGTAAACCACCAACATGAGAAAGTATTGTGTTTTACTGTTTCCCTCATTGATAAATCTAGTAGAAGTATGGGGACAGTAATGACCACACTGAACTTTGTTAGCAAAAAGATTCTAACAGTGATAATTCCTTGAAGCTACTTACTCCAGGAAAAAAAAAAACCACAGAATATATTGATGGTTTATTTGTATTATCACTACGACATAATCAGTTTTAAGAGGTTACAGTTTAACCACTTCAGCCCCGGAAGAATTGGCTACCCAGTGACCAATTTTTGCGATTCGGCACTGCGTCGCTTTAACTGACAATTTAAAAAAAAAAATTATATTTTTTACTTTTTGCTATAATAAATATCCCCAAAAAAATGTATGTCAGTTTAGGCCGATATGTATTCTTCTACATATTCATGGTAAAAAAAAATCACAATAAGCGTATATTGATTGGTTTGCGCAAAAGTTGTAGGGCCAGATTCACAAAAGAGATACGACGGCGTATTTCCTGATACGCCATCGTATCTCTGTTTCTATCTATGCGACTGATTCATAGAATCAGTTACGCATAGATATCCCTAAGATCCGACAGGTGTAATTGTTTTACACTGTCGGATCTTAGGATGCAGTACCGCGGCCGCCGCTGGGGGGAGTTCGCGTCGTAAACCAGCGTCGGGTATGCAAATTAGGAGTTATGGCGATCCACAACGGTTTTTCGCGTTCGCTAGGTCGCCGCTAGTCTAGTTTCCCGTCGCAAAGTTAGTTGTTTTTTACTTAACTTTACGCAGCAATCGTATTGCAGTATAAAGTATGGCCGTCGTTCCCGCGTCGAAATTAAAAAAATAACGTTGTTTGCGTAAGCCGTCCGGGAATACGGAATTACGCTACGCGCGTCGCCGTTCGAAAAAATTACGTCACTTCGCGCAAAGCACGGCGGGATTTAGGAAACTAAGCATGCGCGGTAGGTCCGGCGTGGGAGCGCACCTAATTTAAATGGCACACGCCCATTTGAATTGGCCCGCCTTGCGCCGGAGGCCGCCGGCGTAGGTTTTCATCGCAAGTGCTTGGTGAATCAGGCACTTGCGATGAAAACTTGTGGCGGTGTAACGTATCTACGATACGTTACGCCGCCGCTCACCTATGTGAATCTGGCCCGTAGCGTCTACAAAATAGGGGGCAGATTTATGGCATTTTTATTATTTTTATCGCGACTGCGACATTATGGCAGTCACAGCGAACATTTTTGACACTGTTTTGGGACCATTGTCATTTATACAGCGATCAGTGCTATAAAAATGCACTGTGTAAATGACACTAGGGGGTGATGAAGAGGTTAGGTGTGTCCTAGGGAGTGATTCTAACTATGTGGGGGCTGGGCTACAAGTGACACGACAGTGATCACTGCTCCCGATCACAGGGAGCAGTAGATCACTGTCCTTTCACTAGGCAGAACAGGGAAATGCATGGTTTACATAGGCATCTCCCAGTTCTGCCTCTCCGTGACACGATCGCGGGCACATCGAGTCTGCGGGTTCCACGGGCACTTTCACGGGCAGGCGCACGTGCTTGCACAGTGGCAAGTTCGGAGCGACGTACAGGTACATTGCTTTGCACAGCCGCGTGCCATTCTGCCAACGTATATCGGCGTTAGTCGGTCGGCAAGTGGTTCAAGAGCATTCTCATTACTGAGTCATCTGCCATTCTGCAAAAATAGCAACAGTGCTGTATACTAAATAATCTCATGTCAGCATCCTAATGCAAGTAAAATTACTTTTCCAAAAGTATTTGACAGGTGCAGTTATTTATTTTCATATAGGTAATTCCATAGCACCAAAAAAAAAAATTACACGCTTCTTTAAGGCCTGTACACATGATCAGAAATTGTTCAAAAAAAATACTGATTTCGAAACTATTTAAGTTTTTATCCAAAATTATCCAAAGGGACAAAAGCAAAAATGCTGCAGCCAGAGACAACGTTACTTACCTTGTCCCTGGATCCAGCGATGCCGCCGCGCTGTGTCAGCTAGCGGGACCTCGCTAGATTCACACAGTGCCTCTGTGTGCCGCCGATCTCGGTTCCCTGCGACGTTACGAAGCACGGGGGCGGAGAACGGCGCCAAATTCAAAAAGGTAAACAAACACATTACATACAGTATACTGTAATCTTATAGATTACAGTACTGTATGTAAAAAATACACACACCCCTTGTCCCTAGTGGTCTGCCCAGTGTCCTACATGCACTTTTATATAATAAAAACTGTTCTTTCTGCCTGCAAACTGTAGATTGTCCATAGCAATCAAAAGTGTCCCTTTATGTCAAAAATGGTTTTAGAGCAGCTAGAAAACAGCGATAATAAATTATAATCACTTGCAGAATTGTGCGATAGCGATTTGTGGGGAAATTCGTCTTAAAAAATAAAAGTAATGACAGCGACAATTCTGCAACTGAGCAAATTTCAGTGATTTTGAGTTGATTACATTATTGAATAATTTTTATTATAATTATATTATTACTTGTTATAATTATTTATAATTATTTATTATATTATAATTTTGTTTTTAAAAAAAATTCATACCCGGGATGCCTACTAGACTCTTGTTTGGTCAGATTTAAGTGAGTTATTCCTAAGAATTACAGGCCTACAGTATAAAACGCCAAATTTCCTTGCAAATAATGGTACCGGTGGGAGGTGGGAGAATCTGTCCACAGGACAACTATTAGTCATGCATTCCACAAATCTGGCCTTTATGGAAGAGTGGCAAGAAGAAAGCCACTGTTGTAAACAAACATAAGAAGTTCCATTTGCAGTTTGTGAGAAGCCATGTGAGGGACAGCAAACATGTGGAAGAAGGTGTTCTGGACAGAAAAATGCTATGTGTGGCAGAAAACTAACTAACACTGCACATCACCCTGAATACACCGTAAAACATGGTGGTTGCAGCATCATGTTGTGGGGATGCTTTTCCTCAGCAGGAACAGGGAAGCTGGTCAGAGTTGATGGGAAATGGATGGAGCCAAATACAGGGCAATCTTAGAAGAAAACCTGTTATGCCTCAGGCCCCGTACACACGACCAGTTTCCTCGGCAGAATTCAGCTTCCGACCGAGTTTCTGGCTGAATTCTGCCGAGGAAACTGGTCGTGTGTACACTTTCAGCCGAGGAAGCCGACGAGGAGCTCGACGAGGAAATAGAGAACATGTTCTCTATTTCCTCGTTGTTCTATGGGAGCTCTCGTCCCGCCGAGCTCCTCGGCGGCTTCAGTGCTGAACTGGCCGAGGAACTCGATGTGTTTGGCACGTCGAGTTCCTCGGCCGTGTGTACGAGGCTTCATACACACAACCAGTTTTCCCATCGGGAAAACTGCCATGATAGCTTTTGCCCAGGAAAACTGGCCGTGTGTATGCTCCATGGCAGTTTTCCCGACAGGAATTGCAGTGAAAGGGGGTTCTACAAAGCATGGATTTTACCACTTTTTTTGCACTCCTACTAAATTCTCTTCTGGAGACAGCTCCTACTAAATTTTATTCAGGAATGTCCAAATGTAAACAAAAAAAGCTACTTTCGCTATGTACAGTCACAGTTGAAGCTGGGAGCGCGCCCTAAACCTTCATTCAACGAATTTTTCTACAATTGCAACTAACATTTAACTTGAAAGTGACTGTTTTATGACATGTTGTAAACAGACTCAAAGGGATACTACAGGATGTATTCTAATTTATATGGAAACAGCATCAATATGTGCAAGTGCAAACTATTTTATTGTGTGGCAGATATAGAACAATATGCAATTCACCAGACTGTAAACATAACCTTTATTCCATACAAATATAAAGAGCTGTAATAATGACAGTTATTATCACTGTATTTTATTACAGTGTTTGTAAACCCTTACATATACCCAGTGAAGTGACTGGTCCCAGGTGAGTGATGCTGGAGAAATAAATCCTCCTATTTATGTTGTACCTGTTTATCTGCAACCCTTTCTCCCCTATAGCCTCCTAATGCACACATTTCATATAACATATTTCAGCTTTAGAAGGCAGAAGGCAGGGGGCAGGGATTTGATGTCACACACTGCACAGCATAGATCAGGAAACCAAGTGTAATCTGAGACCTAAGTGGAGAGAAAGGACACCCCCCTCCACACAGCCTCATGGGGTAACATTTATATCTGCAACTGGGGGGGGTGGAGTAATCTACCAGTATTGTCCTTTGTTGTTGGCATAGTCCAGGGGTCTCCAAACTTTTGAAATAACGGGCCAATTTACAGTCCTTTAGACTTTAAGAGGGCTGGACTGTGACCAGTGGAAACAATGCCCCATCATTGGTTTTAGTGGGAGTAATAGAGCCTCGTTGTTGGTATCAGTAGAAGGAATAGTGCCCTATTGTTGTTATCGGTGGAAATAATAGTGCCTCGTTGTTGATATTAGTAGGAGGAATAGCACCTCATCATAGGTGTCAGTGGGAGGAATGGTGCCCTGTCCTTGGTGTTAGTTGTGGATGGAATAGTGCCCCAAGGGCCGAATAGAGGCAAGCAAAGGGCCACATCTGGCACCAAGGCCACAGTTTGGAGACCACTGGCATAGGCTGTCAGAAGTGACTCATGCAGATAGCAGAGGAAAGAGAGGGGAGATCGAAATCACACTAGGTGCCTTGGATTAAGGGTATGCATTGCTAATTTTTCATTTCAGAGCTTTACAACCACTTACTAATGCCTCGTACACATGATCGGAATTTCCGATGGAAAAAGTCAGACAGACTTTTTCCATTGGAAATTCTGACCGTGTGTATGCACATCGGATATTCCGAGGAATTCCGTCGGAGTTTACATAGGGAACATGTTCTCTTTTCCTCCGATGGAATTCGTTCGGAATTCCAATGTGAGTTTGGTTGGGCTAAAGCCCGATCGTGTGTACGGGGCATTATTCTAGTTTCTAATAATCTTTTCATATAAAGTGTTTTAGAACCATGAAGAAAGTCTGCTGCCTCATGAAGATAGTTTCTTTGGCAATAGAATGGAAAATATACAATGTATGTTTAAGGAAATGTGTAAGCCACAAAGCACACGTTTTTTGTACAGAAATGTAGACCACCAAATGTAACAATCCCTACGCACTAGAAACCACACATACTGAATTCCAAAAGATGATGCATTATTAACTTATGTGAAACTGAGATCAATTTTCTACATGGAGGATCTGAGGAAATGTTATATAATAGTTGGTGTGCTACTCAGGACCAGTATTTTCCAAATATTTTCACATGCCACATAAACTCGATTCCAGTGGTCATAGTAGGACCAGGACATAGGACGGGCAAAAATATAGTAACGGATATTTTAGAAAATAACAATACCAAATTACGATTCCAATCAGCCGACGCTCCTCAGTGCCTGCTACTAGAATAAGCTCTTTGCCTAAATAGGAATTGAATGATGTTCATTTTAGTGATGGCTTTAAAGTGATGTTTCTACAGTAGTTAATCCAGTGGCCAATTTGACAGTGCAACATTCCAGTTCAACATGGAATATTCAGGAGGGAAGAGTGATGGCAGTTGTTGGGTGTGCATAGCAGAGAAGATAAAGAAGATAAAGAATATGAAGATCCAGTGAGATGCTAAACAATTCTGCAGATTCTTGATCAACATGCTAATGAAATTCCTGTTTTGACTGCATACCTTATTTTAGTGCAAATGGCATGATAATGGTCCTTGTGCTTCTCTATGTGATGCAGGCAGATGGTGGGATGGTGGCTGGTAGGAGAGACCAGCAGGGTACTGTACAGACTCTTAAAAGCATCACAGTACACTGCTTCAGTGCTAAAGAGTACTGAGACCTGATGCAAGCAGTGTGCTCATCTCTCACCGCCCGGCGCCCACCCTGCATCCCTGCAGTTCCGCCCTCACTGTGCAGGCAGCTATGGGCAGAAGAGAGATTACATCATCTCTCTGCTGCCTGACTCTGGGACATAGCAAGAGACCACCTTAGCAGGAAAGTGTGGCAGGTGACAATTCACTACATGTGGCAGGTGACGTGGCAAGTGACAATTCACAATGTGTGGCACGTGACGTGGCAAATGACAGTCCGCAACGTGTGGCAGGTGACGTGGCAAGTGACAATTTGCAGCGTGTGGCAGGTGATGTGGCAAGTGACAATCCGCATCCGGTGACAGGTGACGTGGCAAGTGACAATCCGCATCTGGTGGCAGGCGACGTGACAAGTGACAATCCACAACGTGTGGCAGGTGACAATTTACAATGTATGGCAGGTGACGTGGCAAGTGACAATCCGCAATGTGTGGCAAGTGACAATCCGCATTTGGTGGCAGGCGACGTGGCAAGTGACAATCCGCAACGTGTGGCAGGTGACGTTGGCAAGTGACAATTCACAAGGTGTGGCAGGTGACGTGGCAGGTGACAATCCGCAATGTGTGGCAGGTGACATGGCAAGTGACAATCCGCATTTGGTGGCAGGCGACGTGGAAAGTGACACGCTCAGGGCTTCCACCGATTCTGCATTGTGGTGATTTGAACTATTTAATTTTATATTACAATGTAATAATAGAAATAACGCGCTTTAATCATCCTGACGCCATATCAACCATGGTGCCAGGATGATTGAAGCGCCAACACCAGCCATTCCCCCCGATAAATTACCCCCAAAAAAAGGTATTTTCTGGAAGTGCCCCTCCCAAGACTAGACTCTGGATCCGCCCCTGGTGTATGGGCCATGAGGCTGGGTTCACACTACTACACTACTTTCATCCTACTTTGCTCTGCTACATTGGTCCTACATGTATCCTACATTGGTCCTACATCCATCCTACTTTCATGAACAGGATACTACTTTACTCCGACTTCAATGATATTTAATGGGCTGAAGTAGGATCAATGTAGGACCAAAAGTAGTACAGGGAGCATTTTCAAAGTCGGACCGACTTGTGTAGGACCCGTTAAGACAGCTCTCATAGGGAAACATTGATTTTCACACGTCATGCTACATGAGGCTCCCAATGTAGGACCGTTTGTCGGACAAGTGTGAACCCAACCTCAAACTGGAGAGTGCAAAATCTAGTACAGCTGTGCATGGTAGCCAATCAGCTTCTAACTTCAACTTGTTCAATTAAATTTTGGCAAAGAAAAAAAAAATGGAAGCTGTTGGGTTTCTTTGCACAGCTGCACCAGATTTTGCACTCCAATTTTGGTAAATCGACCCCTGTGACTCCCTAGGTAGTGAAGACAGGAAACATTATGACAACCATGGAGTCTTTACCTTAAAAAAGTCAGTAATGGCAACTCCCATATTTCCATCCTCACAGCTTTCCGTACTGGCAGTTCCTAATGGACTGCTAGCAGTGGACCATTTGTTGGTAACTGAGTGAATGGATTAATCTTCTATTACATTAGTGCAGTGCTGACAGTGATGAAAATATACAGTCATGCTTTGCAACGTATTTTCTAAGGCTTAATAGCTATGAAACCTTTATAAAGCTTATTATGTTGAGCAATATTCATATTTTACATAAACCACAGCTGAAGTAATCCTGCTTTTGTAAGTAGAACATAAAGATTATCTGGTTGTAACATAAAACATGCATTATGAAAAACCATATCATATAGGTGAGAAAGTGCAAAGTAACAATACACTACAGTCTCACATAACCAGAAAATAATCATGTACTTACCGTATACATTTCATGAGGATAAATGCACAAAAAAAAAGTTCATCAAATTCAAATATTAGTTAGAACTTTAGTGAACTACAGTATATAACATATAAAGGGCACAAATATTAGACTTAAAGGATTTTGCTGCGTTATATTAGGATTAGCTACTCAGCAGAACTCGCTGAAATATCCTATGAACGATGTAAAGAGAACTTGTCTCCGGGTTCTGTACTTTTCCCGTAAAACGATTTAATACTCAGGCATGGTACATGTATTCACGGCGTAGTATAAAGAAAGTTCATCATGTCAGTACAGAATTTTAGCAAATGTTAATCTTACAAAAAGGGCCAGGTAAAGTATTTTTTTTTTACTAATCTAAATGCACACAAGAATCCTCATCATGTGAAGCTTAGTAAACACTTTTTTTTGCTGGGTTACATACTTTTAAAGGGGTTGTTAAGGTATTTGTTTCCCTAAATAGCTTCCTTTACCTTAGTGCAGTCCTCCTTCACTTACCTCATCCTTCCATTTTGCTTTTAAATGTCCTTATTTCTTCTGAGAAATCCTCACTTCCTGTTCTTCTGTCTGTAACTACACACGGTAATGCAAGGCTTTCTCCCTTGGACTACTGGAGAGTCAGGACGCTCTCTACGTTGCAGATAGAGAAAGGAGCTGTGTGCTAGTGGGCGTCCTGACTCTCCTGTAGTCCAAGGAAGGGGGCGAGCACTCCACACCAGGGAGAAAGCCTTGCATTACTGTGTGGAGTTACAGACAGAAGAACAGGAAGTGAGGATTTCTCAGAAGAAATAAGGACATTTAAAAGCAAAATCGAAGGATGAAGTAAGTGAAGGAGGACTGCACTAAGGTAAAGGAAGCTATTTGGGAAAAAAAAATTGTACCTTTGCAACCTCTTTAAGCCTCATACACACAATTGTTTATTGCTTATTGCTTGTATATCGTAGAATCACCCGAAGGTATCGAAACGCTTCCAGACATTAACAATTCACAGCAAGACCGAGTGTTACAAGCATAAATTAACATAGTAACAATATAAAATATGTACCACAATTAAAATCAACTAATAAAACAACAATATAACACCATAAAACAAAACCAGTACAAAAACCAGTACAAAAACCATAGAAATGACATAAGACCAAAGGAGAGACAACACACGATTCCCCACACAAACAGATCTAACAGTGCTCTTCCTATCAATCTGCCTCTGCCCACAGATAGGTTTTTAGATCCCTCCTGAATGTGGGTAGGTCAGGACTCTGTCTAAGACTTAGGGGAAGTAGATTCCATTCTCTCGGGCCAAGGACAGAAAAAGCCCTGCCCCCCCATTTTTTCAGCCGACTCTTTGGCTGTTCCAAACGGAATTGTGTGATGACAGGCTATTGTCGGAAAATCCAACCGTTTGTATGCTCCATCGGACAATTGTTGTTGGATTTTCCACCAACAAATGTGGGATAGCACGCTTTAAAATTGTCTGCCAACAAAACTCCAAAGTACAAACATGCATGCTCAGAAGCAATGCTCACCATAACACAACATTAGCAGAATTTGCCCAAAGGGTGGGGCGCTAAAGAGCTGAAAAACCACGTAGTTTAGTGTTTGTTGCCCGACAATTCTCTGCCGTTTGTATGCAATACAAGTTCCTGGCCAACGTCTTTCAGACAAAAGTCCTACGCTTTGTCCGCAGAAAATCCGATCGTGTGTATGAGGCTTTAGGCTTCTTGTGCACTGCAGAATGAAAAAAGCTCAGTACAGCTTTTTCTTTTACTGAGCTAAATTCTGTGTATTCTGTGTGTGTATATTGTGTGTGTGTGTATACTGTGTATGTATACTGTATGTGTATATAGTACTGTGTGGCCCCATAATCTCCTATTGCCTGGGGATCCCGTAATCTCCTATTGTCAGAGGGCCCTATGAGTTGTCAGTCCACCCCTAGCTGGGGATCCCCCTGAGGTTTGTTATGATTAAGCACTAGCATATGTGTGAAACACGTTAACAGCTCCAGCAAACTCAGTCTTTGTGCTGTCTTTATCTGACACATGGAATAAAGGAGTTGGCATCTCTATAGTGTTGTGTACTACCAACACTCTTCACATTACTGTATTGCGGTGGCGAGCCGGGGTGAGCACCCACCATGGGGATTACATTATGCACGTGACACTCTCACCTGGAGCAGTATAGCTTCTGTCTACATCCCCCCGAGGTGTTGAGCCTATGGAATCTGCCCCAGTGGCTCCCATTATTAGGGGGCCCTACAGACAACATGCATCTCATTTTCAAATAACAGGTTTAGTTTAAAGTGGTATTAAACCCAAAACCAAAACTTTAATATATTACAGCTTACCAGTCATTGGATGTGGTGGCTACATCAGTTTTCTTTCTTTTGGCTTTTTTCCCCTCTATTTTCACATGGTGATCTGGACAGGAACACACCACCTGTATTAGTGAGGCACAACTCTGGAGGAATGAGCATAAGAGGCACAGCAAACAGCAGCATTGTCAGTCTGGGGGTTGTGAAGTTGTTAAATGTATTAGCAGATTTAAAACAACTAACGCATTTAAGCAAAACTTCAGCTCACACTTTTTAATCAGTTACAGCAAACAGTTGTTTTCCCCTTTTGAGATAAATGTCTTGAATAACTAAATGAAAGCTGATTACCGTATTTATCGGCGTATATCGCGCACTATTTTCCCCTTAAAATAAGGGGA
Source organism: Rana temporaria (assembly GCF_905171775.1). Lineage (NCBI taxonomy): Eukaryota > Metazoa > Chordata > Amphibia > Anura > Ranidae > Rana > Rana temporaria. The sequence continues at coordinate 149,809,897 of NC_053495.1, forward strand.
AAATCGCGGGTGCGCGATATACGCCGATAGCCGCTTCCCGCGCTCAGTTTGAAATCCTGCGCCGACATATACCGAGTGCAGTACACTTGGGTACATTCGGCTAGTCTCGGCTTCGCTCGTGCTCACACATAAACGTCACAGAGCGTGAGCGCGAGCGAAGCCGAGCCTTGCCGAATGTACCCGAGTGTACTGCACTCGGTATATGTCGGCGGAGGCGTTCGAACTGAGCGCGGGAAGCGGGGACTCGACTTGAGGCGCGCACTGGAGAAGCCGGGAGGACACCATCGAGGCCGCAGACGGACGCCGGACCGGACGATGGACACTGGGAAGACACCAAAACTGTAAGTAATAAAATCATATAACTTTTTTTTTTACAGGAATTTCGGGGGCAACTTTAGGGGTGCGCGGTATACGCGGGAGTGCGTTATGCAGCGATAAATACGGTATTTAAATCACCCCTGTCAATGTTAAGTCGTTGGTGTCATCCAAGCAAACTGATATATTCGCCTAGAGAGTTTGTGATGTGAAAAACAACAGATTTGCTGGCTGGATTACCAGATGGAAATAGAAGATAGAAAGCCTAAAAAAGAAAATGAATACAGCCATTACATCTAATGCATTATTGGAATTTCCAGTAGGATAAAATCCAACTGAGTTCCGTTCAAGCTGTATGGCGTACACACAGACACACCAAATTGCGACCGTCCAAAACGCGGTGACGTAAAACACTACGACGAGCCGAGAAAAATGAAGTTCGATGCTTTCGAGCATTCGTCGACTTGATTCTGAGCATGCATGTTTTTTTCTCCGTCGGAGTTCCACACAAACGATCGGAATTTCCAATCGGAAAAAAATAAAACATGTTCTATTTGTAAACTCCGAAGGAAAAAATCCTGATAGGGCCCACACACGGTCGGAATATCCGATGAAAAAATTCCGTCTGACTTTTTTCATCGGAAATTCCGATCGTGTGTACAAAGGCATAAGAATTGGTAAGCTGCAATATAATAAATGTTTGCTTATGGGTTTAATACTGCTTTAAATGGCTCATTCGATTTTTACATATGTATCCATAAATTATATTATAAGTTGTTTTAAGTAAACTTTTTTATGATTACAAATTTTTCAATGAAAACTAGGCTATGCCTTAAAGTTTTTCTTGAAACAAACGGTTGAACTCTACTAGAGTAATTAACTGAAGTGAACCATAAACACGGGCTGTAATAATGAGAGGGATGTATAATTCTCTGCTATAATTACATGAATGATTCCAAATAAGAAAAAAATAAATGATGAAATAAAATAAAAGGAAAAAATAAGTTGTGTTGGCAAACACCAACAAACGTGTCCCAAAACATTAGTATAAAAGCACCCTAGCTGATGGCTAGCATTTGCAACGTAGGTTTGTATGAAGGTTTGAGTTGGTGGAAAAGTTCAGTGAATGAAATGTATTCCAGTAAAGAGTTTGTGAGGGCAGGGACAAGTAAGAGAAAAAACTGCTAGTCTAGACTTGTAGAACTGTGTATTAAAACCAGATGAGAGCGAATTCCCGCCCAGAATCGCCATAAAACTTTCTGTGAACAGCTACAAGGAATGTATGCTGTCTGAAAGTCCAAATATTCAGAGTTTATTAAAAAAAAAATATATATATATATATATATATATATATATATATATATATATATGTATATATATATATATATATATATATATATATATATATATATATATATATATATAAATGTCATATATGCAATAAAATGTACATGTTGGTTACTTATATGAGACATATGAGAGACCATTCAGAAAGTTAAAGATGGACTAGCAAGGCACAAATATTCAATCAGAGACAAATTTGTCCAGTTGCCTTTAGCAAAACATTTTTTTGGAAAGGACATTTGATTTCCTAATCAAAATTCATGGTACTGGAGGGAATTAATAAGAATAGGAGGGGTGGTAACCGAGAATCCATTCTAAAAAAGCGAGGTACATTGGATTAATTTTCTTGATACTATTGGCCTTAAAGTGGAGGTTCACCCGAAAAACAAGTATATACCATTCAATCCAGCATACTGCCGACATGTACAGTATGCTGTTTTTTTTTTTTTTTTCGGTTTACATACCGTAGTATAGGTATTTTCCCCCCGGCTTCCGGGTAGTGAATCCCGCGGGAGTGGTTGACGTATGACAAAAGCTTCACCCCTGGCGCATAATGCGCGTCACCAGTTTCCGAAAGAAGCCGAACGTCGAGTCGGCTCTATACGGCGCACCGACGTTTGGCTTTTTTCGGAAACTGGTGACGCGCCTTTTGCGCCGTGGGTGAAGCTTTTGTCATACGTCAATCACTTAGTCTCTGAATAGGAATGCCCACTCCCGCGGGATTCACTACCCAGAAGCCGGGGGGAAAATACCTATACTACGGTATGTAAACCGAAAAAAAAAAAAAAAACAGCATACTGTACATGTCGGCAGTATGCTGGATTGAATGGTATATACTTGTTTTTAGGGTGAACCTCCACTTTAAGAGGTTGAATACAGTTCTGTTTTTATATTTGTTTAATTAGGTGATAATTCATTCGATATGATGGCCAGATATTGATACATTGGGGGTTATTTACGAAAGGCAAATCCACTTTGCACTACAAGTGCAAACTACAAGTGCAAAGTGCACTTGAAATTGCACTGAAAGTGCACTTGGAAGTGCAGTCACTGTAAATCTGAGGGGTAGATCTGAAATGAGGGGAAGCTTTGCTGATTGTATCATCCAATCATGTGCAAGCTAAAATGCTGTTTTTTATTTTCCTTCATGTCCCCCTCGGATCTACAGCGACTGCACTTCCAAGTGCACTTTGCACTTGTAGTGAAAAGTACATTTGCCTTTAGTAAATAACCCCCATTGTGCACGTTTCTTTTTGACAGATTAAATGAGTTGAAGGCTTCTGTTGAAATATGGGAGGATTCTACGCTTTGCTAAACATGAGTTCGACTCGAACATTGGTTGTTTGCCTGTTCGGCGAACAGCGAACAATTTGGGGTGTTCGTGGTAAATTTGAAAAGCCGCGGAACACCCTTTAAAAGTCTATGGGAGAAATCAAAAGTGTTAATTTTAAAGGTTAATATGCAAGTTATTTTTTAAAAAAAATTGTTTGGGGACCCGGGTCCTGCCCCAGGGGACATGTATCAATGCAAAAAAAAAGTTTTAAAAACTGCAGTTTTTTCGGGAGCAGTGATTTTAATAATGCTTAAAGTGAAACAATAAAAGTGTAATATTCCTTTAAATTTGGTACCTAGGGTGTGTGTATAGTATGCCTGTAAAGTAGCGCTTGTTTCCCGTGTTTAGAACTGTCCCTGCACAAAGTGTAATTTCTAAAGGAAAAAAAGTCATTTGAAACTACTCGCGGCTATTAATGAATTGTCAGTTCCCGACAATACAGACCAAAGTCATTGAAAATATAAATCCCTTCAGGTCTGGTATGGATTTTAAGGTGAACCCCGCACCAGAAAAAAAAAAAATATTCATACCAGACCCAAATGGCCTGGTAATGAATTGACTAGGGGGGGGGGGGGGGGCCCCTGCCGTTTTTTTAAAAATGACTTTGATCTGTATTGCCGGGACCGACAATTCATTAATAGTTTAAAATTACTTTTTTCCTTTAGAAATTACATTTTGTGCAGCGACAGTTCTAAACACGGGAAACACACTTTTGCGCACTTTGCAGGCATACTATAGACACCCCCCAGGTACCAAATTTAAAGGAATATTTCACTTTTATTGTTTCACTTTAAGCATTATTAAAATCACTGCTCCCGAAAAAACTTTAGTTTTTAAAACTTTTTTTTGCATTGATACATGTCCCCTGGGGCATGACCCGGGTCCCCAAACACTTTTTATGACAACAACTTGCATATTAACCTTTAAAATTAACACTTTTGATTTTTCATGTTCGTGTCCCATAGACTTTAACGATATTTGCGCGTTCTAACACATGTTTTGCCTGTGTGCATGTTCTGGTGCGAACCGAACCGGGGGGTGTTCGGCTCATCCCTACTCACCACCTTTGATATAAGCATGTATTAGAAAAGGATCTAATTTGTATTCGATCGATTACTAATCACATAATTGATTCCAAATGTGTAAAATGATGGTATTTAAGCCAACTTTGACTTTAGATGTGTGTTTGATCTGAAGAAGGGTGTAAGCTTGTGAGCCAGAAACGTAACAAACTTACACATCATGTGATGTTTGTTTGAACTTTGGTTCAATAAAGATATTTTAAGTGTAGCGATCCTCTGGACTTTTCCTTATATTTGGTCAGTGGGATGGATGACCAGATCGCATTGCACTAATTGAAGACTGGGTGCGGCTTTCCTCTACTTTGAAAAGTTATATATATATATATATATATATATATATATATATATATGCATACATACATACATACACGCACCTATATACTGTATAAAAACACATAGATATGAATCCTGCAAATGGTAACCTGGATGCACAACCTAAGTAGTATCAAATGTACATCAGAAAAGAGAGGCACACACAGGACTTGAAAAGGAGGCACAATTTGCAAAACATGTTTCTTTGCTTAGTGTCCTACATTTCTCAATGTATATATACAGTAGTTGTATAACGCTTTTTACTTTTGAATATTGCACAACTTGTACTGCAATCATGCTATTTTTTTTGTTTATTTTCACAAATGCTCTCTTTTCTGTTTCTTGGTTTGGGGGAAATATTCCAACCCCTTCTCTGATCTTTAAGGCCTGGATCACATCATTGCATTTTTTAGTGTGTTTTCAGTTTTTGCAGAAACACACTACATTCCATTTAACATGGTTTCTTATGGATGTAGTTCACATCTGTGCATTTTATGGAAAGGGCCAGGGATTTTTTTTCTGGTATTTGGTTCAATAGACTTCAGTAGATCAAAAACATGTATTGAAAAACGCGAAATGTACCTGCAATATGCAAACTGCAACCTGCATAGGTGTGAATCAGGCCTTAAAGTAGCCAGGTTTGATTTAAGCCTCATACACACACACACGGTTTTCTTGGCAAGAACCAGCAAGAAAACTGCTGGCAGAGCTTTCTTGCCGAGTAAACTGAGCGTGTGTACGAGGCTTTCAGGTTTCTCCTCGGGAAATCTGCCCAGAATCTCGACGAGAAAAATAGAGATCCTGCTCTCTATTTTCTCGTCTGGATTCTTGTCAGCCTGTTTCCCGGCGAGAAACTCGAGAGTGTGTATACTTACCTGTCGCCGTGGAAACCCACGCATGCTCGAAATGACTTTGACGCATGCGCGGTAGCTTCCTAGGCATAGGTAGGGTGTAGCAAGATGGCGGCGACGGCATCGAATGTGACAAGTGCCTGCTCGTCGTAGTCGATGACGTCACCGGGTTCGCTCCATTCAAAAGAACGGCGGTTCTTTTGAATGGAGTGTCTGTACACTCGACCGGCAAGAGATTGTTGCCAAGAATCTCGTCAGGAAATGGCCACTTCCAGTGAGGTTTCTCTTATGCCGTGTACACACGATCGGAAATTCCGACAACAAAACCGTAGATTTTTTTCCGACAGAATGTCGGTTCAAACTTGCGTTGCATACACACGGTCACACAAATGTTGTTGGAAATTCCGACTGTCAAGAACGCGGTCACGTACAACACCACGACGAACCGAGAAAAATGAAGTTCAATGATTCTGAGCATGCGTCAAATTGATTCCGAGCATGTGTAGGATTTTTGTGCGTTGGAATTGCATATAAACGATCGGAATTTCCGACAAGAAGTTTTGCCGTCGGAAAATTTGAGAACCAGCTCTCAAATTTTTGCTGTCAGAAATTCCGACAGAAAATGTCCGATGGGGGCTACACACGGTCGGAATTTCTGACCAAAAGCTCACATCGAACATTTCTTGACGGAAATTCCGACCGTGTGTACGCAGCATTACAGTGTTCCTAATTCAGGGTGCCACTTTTAAGGTATTCATAGTTACACATAGAAAAAATGCAACCACAGACTTATTTACTCCTATATTCTATCTTGTACACTTCCCTACCGCCCATTGTCACATGACATCCACAGATGGGATCTCCCATCCTGGGTGGACGTCGTATGACGTCCTGGGCTTCCCAGCCGTCTAGGGGGCGCGCACGCCAGTGGGATTGATTGATTGATTTTTAAGCTTGGTTAGGTGCCAAATACCCACAGGAGAGTGAGCGTCTAAGCGCCGCTGGTGAACAATTACCTTGAATCAATCCACGGTTTGGAAGAAAGAAAAAGGAGAAAAGAGGGTGGAGGAAAAAGGGTGAAGAAAAAGGGGGGCAGGGTATCCAGCCCTTAAAGGAGCAAGGGAAACGAGCCGGAAAGCATAAAGGAGAGAAAAACAGAAAAAAAAAGAAAAAAGGAGGAAGAAAACTAGCGAAAGGGTGCATGACTTCGTTGATGTCTGAATAATCAAGGCCGTTCCGGGGTCATGGTCATTAGAGTGGCAAGTGGCTCCTTCGATGGACGGGCGGAGTATGACATTTTTTTTTTTATCCATAAGCCTGGAGGAACAGCTCCGTCTTCAGTTTCTTTCTGAAGAGGAGCAGGTTAGGTGTCATCTTAAGTTCCAGGGAAAGGGCATTCCACAGCATGGCCCCCCTACTCTGAAGACGTTTGCCTCCCATGGATGAAAGTTTAAACGGAATAACTGTGGCTAAGTGTTGGGTCTTGGATCTTAATTGGCGCGTGGGTTCATAGTGCACCGCCAGACTATGTAAATACTTGGGACCCTGTCCCCAGTAAGCACGGAAGAAAATACAGAGAGTTTTGAAAATCACTCTCTGCTCGATAGGGAGCCAATGAAGAGATTTCCTGGCCATGCTAATATGATCTTGTCTCGCTAAACCGAGTACAAAGCGAGCAGTGTGGTTCTGCACCACCTGAAGCTTGTGGGTCCATTTCTGCGGGGCACCCAGTAAGAATACGTTTGCCCCGTCTAACCTGGAATGGATAAAAGCCTGGGCAAGTAAGGATCTGTTATTTTGCATAAATAGAAGTTTCACTTTTCTGAGGAGCCTTAGATGGTAATTGGCATTCCGCATGATGTTTCTAAAGTGGGGCACGAACGAGAGGGTGTCGTCAATTATGACTCCTAGGTTTTTTACCTGCTTGGCTGGAATGGGTGTGGGTCCGAAAGATGGAGGCCATGCCAAGGGGGGTGCTATTAGGACCGATTAACCTCCCTGGCGGTATGATTCTTTGAGAAAAAAGGTGCTGAAAGCGGTACCATTATTTGCAAGGAAATTTGGTGATTTGTACTGTAGGCCTGTAATTCTTAGGAATAACTCACTTAAATCTGACCAAACAAGAGTCTTGTAGACATCCCGGGTATGACATTTTTTTAAAAACAAAATTATAATTAATAGTATAATAAATAATTATAAATAATTATAACAAATAATAATATAATTATAATAAAAATTATTCAATAATGTAATCAACTCAAAATCACTGAAATGTGCTCAGTTGCAGAATTGTCGCTGTCATTACTTTTATTTTTTTATGACAAATTTCCCCACAAATCGCTATAGCACAATTCTGCAAGTGATTATAATTTATTATCGCTGTTTTCTAGCTGCTCTAAAACCATTTTTGAAATAAAGACACTTTTGGTTGCTATGGACAATCTACAGTTTGCAGGCAGAAAGAACAGTTTTTATTATATAAAAGTACATGTAGGGCACTGGGCAGACCACTAGGGACAAGGGGGGTGTGTAATTTTTACATACAGTACTGTAATCTATAAGATTACAGTATACTGTATGTAATGTGTTTGTTTACGTTTTTGAATTTGGCGCCGTTCTCCGCTCCCGTGCATCGTAACGTCGCAGGGAACGGAGATCGGCGGCACAGGAGGACGCTGTGTGAATCGAGCGAGCACCCGCTCGCTCACACAGCGCAGTGTCATCGCTGGATCCAGGGACAAGGTAAGTAAACACTGCCTGTGGATCCAGCGAGGCGAGCCCGAGTCTGACTCGGGGTTACCGATCCTAGCACAAAAATCTAACCCAAGTCAGACTCGGGAATACCGCCAGGGGGGTTAATAAGACTTCAGTTTTGGCTGCGTTCAATCCAAGCTTATTACCAGCCATCCAGTCCTGTATTTCTACCAGGCATCTCGCCAGCTGAATATGCTGCTCAGGTCCTCCTGCGGAATCAACCAGAATTTGTGTGTCATCAGCATAAAGCTGGCACTCCAGGTTGTTGTTCTGGATGATATCAGCAAGAGGACGGACATAGCAATTAAAGAGGAGTGGCGATAGTGCACTCCCCTGTGGAACTCCACATGTAAGAGGTCTAGGGGTAGACCGGTGTGTTCCCATCTTGACATATTGTGTTCTCTTATGGAGAAACGAGCTTATCCAGCTCAGGACCACCCCGTCAAAACCAAAGAGATTTTTTAATCTGTCCAACAGTATATCATAGTCAACAGTGTCGAATGCGGCGGAGAGGTCTAGCAGAATCAGAGCTGCCGACCCCCCTGCGTCGCGGATTGTCAGTAGTCTTTCTCGCATGGACAACACAGATATCTCAGTTCCTCTTCCCGGACGAAACCCCGACTGGGTGTCATGGAAGAGGTTCCCCCCCTCAAGATAGTTTTGTAGCTGCCTGAAGACTACTTGCTCTAGGATTTTTGCCAGGAAGGAGATGGCGAAGATGGGTCTAAAGTTGAGCAGATCAGTTATGTCGAGGCCCATTTTTTTCAGAAGGGGTGTTACTATGGCATGCTTCATTTTTCCTGGGACGATGCCTAATTGCAGAGAAAGGTTAATGACTTTGCAGATGTCTGGAGCCAGTGTTATGGCATTGGCCTTCATGAGCCACCCGGGACAGATATCATCCGAATATGATGTGGCTTTTAAATCTCTCATAATTTTCAGAATCTCCTCAGGGGTGGTATCTATAAATTGCGTAAGACCTGGGTGAGGGCCTGATATTGTTGGCCGGTCAGGAGGTCGTACAGCCTGGTGGGTGGATGTCCAGATTTTCTGTATTTTAGCTTCAAATGACAGAAGGAGGCTGGAGCACATTTTATCTGAAGATGGGATAGAAGAGAAATATTTTTTGTTATTAAAGAGACTGGATGCGATTTTAAATAGTTCAGCATCTTTGTTGGTTGCTTGGGCTATTTGGGTATTGTAATAGCTTATTTTTTTAGTTTTTACTCGCTTGCTATACACTCTGCACTGACTCCTATAGGCCAGTTTGTCCTGCGGGTGATTGGTTCTGATCCATTTGCGTTCAAGCTGACGTCTTTTAGATTTTAACTCTCCCAATGAGGAAGAATACCATGGGCATGATTTAGATTTCCTAGACCTATTGTATGACGTAGTGAAGGGCGCCACTATGTCAAGGGTGTTTTTTTAATGATTGCACGTGACCCGGTGCGTGTGCCCGGCGGGCGCGATGTCCGTCGGGCACCCGTGATTGCCCGCAATCATGGCAGGACTGTGGATCTGTGTGTGTAAACATACAGATCCACGGTCCTGTCAAGTGAGGAGACCAATGTGTGTTCCCAGTACAGAGGAACACACATCGGTCTCCTGCCCTTGTGAGTCCCCTCCCCCTATAGTTAGAATCACACATTAGGGAACATATTTAACCCCTTCAGCGCCCCCTAGTGTTAACCCATTCCCTGCCTGTCACATTTATACAGTAATCAGTGCAGTTTTATAGCACTAATCGCTGTGTAAATGTGAAGGGTCCCAAAAATGTGTCAAAAGTGTCCGATATGTCCGTCACAATGTCACAGTCACAATAAAAATGGCAGATCGCCGCCATTACTAGTAAAAAAATAAAAAAATGCAATAAAACTATCATCTATTTTGTAGGCGCTATGACTTTTGATCAATATTTACCAAAAATATGTAGAAGAATACGTATCGGTCGAAACTGAGGAAAAAAAAGGTTTTTTTTTTATAGTTTTTTTGGGGATATTTATTATAGCAAAAAGTAAAAAATATAGATTTTTTTTCAAAATTGTCGCTTTTCTTTTGTTTATAGCGCAAAAAAATAAAACTGCAGAGGTGATAAAATACCACCAAAAGAAAGCTCTATTTGTGGGGAAAAAAAGGACGTAAATTTTGTTTGGTTGCCACGTCGCACGACCGTGCAATTGTCAGTCAAATACGATGCAGTGCCGAATCGCAAAAAGTGCTTTGGTAAGGAAGGGGGTAAATTCTTCCGGGGCTGAAGTGGTTAAGAAGGCTATGGAAAAATCTGTATTTGCTCTCAAATTAAATATCACATCTTTCAGTTCTTTTCGGTATAAATTCTTACATATTAACAAGTGGCATGACAAAAATGCTAACCAAAATATAAACAGTAAAGCAATGAAAATGGGCTTTTCACGCTCAAAGGGTTATTGTGTAAGTCCAACAGGAGACCTGACTTCTTTGACCTTCAGGAAGATTTTTTTCCCTTCTCTGTTTTGCTAGTAACTGAGGAAAGGGAAAGAGGGGGGGGAGAAACTAATATTAAAGGAATTCTTTGCAGTTGTTGGAGGTGGGGATTTACAAAAACTCTGCTTGGTTAACCTATTGCCAAGCTTCTGTTAAGCTCATACAAAAGGTGCATTGTCCTTTTACACTGGGCTCGTGCAGACCAGATACAGAGCACAACCTCCAGAAGGATTTTCTCAGTGTTAGTGATATAATTCATTGTGGCACAGTATATGTTACACCTCTGCCCTTTAATTGAGATTTTATTCTTCTGCTATGGAAACACAATGCTTACACAGACTCTTAAAATTCATGGTTCCATACATTTCCAGATCTTTTTGTGCTGTAATGATTTTCCCAATATTCTCTAAATATGAAATTAGGCTGAAAATTAAGTATTGAAAGCAAAATATCTATCTATCTATCTATCTATCTATCTATCTATCTATCTATCTATCTATCTATCTATCTATCTATCTATCTATCTATCTATGGATTAAGCATGGATTAAAAAAAAAAAGAAAACATTGGCCACATCTGCCTGTCTAGATTTACCCATATTAGCCTTGTCACACTCTGAAGCCTCGTACACACGACCGAGGAACTCGACGGGCGAAACACATCGTTTTGCTCGTCGAGTTCCTTGTTAGGCTGTCGAGGAACTCGACAAGCCAATTTTCTCCATTCCCGTCAAGGAAATAGAGAACTTGCTCTCTTTTTGGCTCGTCGAGTTTCTCGACAGTTTCCTCGACGAAAATGTACACACGACCGGTTTCCTCTGCAAAAAAATATCTCCCAGCAAGTTTCTTGCTGGTTTTTGCCGAGAAACTCGGTCGTGTGTACGAGGCCTGAGATGCAGTGGCTACAAGGTGGCCATAGGACTGATTTGCACATGCATCCTGTTTTATTGTGAGTTGCCACTTGTATGCTTTTAATAAAATTGTAATTGTAATGCTACACCTAGATTGGCGCCCTCTTTTGTTCAGTCTCTGAGGTATACTGTATGTGTACTGTGTTTTTATTTTTGTTGAATTTGGCGCCGATCTCCGCCCCCGTGCGTCGTAACGTCGCAGGGAACGGAGCTCTGCGGCACACGGGCACTGTGTGAATCGAGCGAGGAGACAGCTTGCTCACACAGCGGGGAGACATCGCAGGATCCAAGGGACAAGGTAAGTAAACTCCGCCTGGATACTGTGATGCAATCCCGAGTCTGGCTTGGGGATACTGCTAATGGTACTGGATTTCCACCCCGAGCCAGACTCGGGATTACCGCCAGGGAGGTTAACAAAAAAACCTGGAAGCGGATTGGTTCCTATGACGAGCTGCACCAGATTTTGCACTCTGCAGTTTTAGTAAATCCCCTCCATATGTCACAGTAATCATCGCTCCTCATGCAACAAACCCCATCCTCAATGAGCCTCTATGTTGGACATGTTTACATAGCAGGAATCGTTTTCAGGTGTCATATTCATCTGTTTTTCCGAACACAGTAACCCTACAATGACAGTTGAAAGCTTTTTCTAAATTATATACAAGCAAAAGACAACAAGTGGAAACTAAGAGCATACTGTACGAAATGCAAGAGCTGCTTTTGTTAACCAAGAAGAAAATGATTTCCTACTTAATGATGAATGGTTGCGTGTCCTGGTTTCAACATTCCAGCAAAAGGGTCTCAGCGGGAGAAATGTGAGGAGGGGGGTGAAATAACTCTATTTTGAAAGTGCAAAGGAATGACAGAAGGGCCAGAAAAGAAAATGTTCTTGTGTGAGAGAGACACATAATACTCCGACAGGAACTACAGTACTGAGCATTGGGCTAGAAGAGAATTACTGGGATAAAGTAGCACAATGAGAGAGGGGAATGTAGCATTTCATGAAAGGGCCTCCCAAAAAATGTTCTGAGTTATATCATATCATTTTAATATACAACTACTTTATATATTTGAGGCTATAGGTCACATTCTAATACCTAAATGATATATTGTTAGTACATTATGATGAAAGAGATGACTACCTTCACTCTGTAGATAGAGGCTACACTTGTGATGAGTAATCTTTTGCAAGTACCAGGTGGAACCTCTGGCTCCCAAGAAGGTCCTATTTTATATGGTGTATTTTGTCAAGGCATCACAGGATTTTTTTTTCTTGAGCACTCCACATACCATGAGGATAATGAAAGTCTGATTGGTTGATGTTACCTGGCAAAAAGGGTCTATGATGACTATTTTCTTAGACTCTTTCATTAATACAGTCCATGCATAACCATGGCGACCACAGATGACGTCAGGACCAGAACCAGAAGTAGATGTGGAGCTAGTCTGTGGTGTCTGGCAGGGCCATCTTAATAACATCATGGGCCCCTGGGCAAAGTACACTGGGGCCCCTACCAGACTGCCCCAATTTGCACACCTATTCTGAAGAATTATAGTATGAACAGTTGATATATTGATTAGTACTTTCAATATCATCAATTTTAAACAACGAGAACACATGCCATGAATCAAAGACTAATCAACAGAAGGGACACAGTACAGAGGGAGGCAGAAAGGCACAGTACTGAGTAGGTCAGGAGGGCACAGTACTGGTTCCGGGATGCTGTCCAGGATATGGCCACCCTGGGACAGCTTGGTAAAAAGCATGACTGTCCCAGCAAATTGGGACAGTTGACAAGTATGATGTACTGCAAGATTATCATGGGGCCCCCCTGCACCTGGGGCCACTGGGCAGTGCCTAGGGGTGCCCATGCATTAAGATGGTCCTGGTGTCTGGAGGTGATGAGACCAATACAAGTCTATCACATAGAGAGACAGAGCCTGATGTCACCTTTGATGTACATGTGATTTCATTGTTTTTGACATGTGAGTGGCTTTCTACTTGTCAATAAATGTAAGTTTACTTGGTTATTGTACCATTGGAGGATACCTTTTATTTTTTCATATGATAATGGACATTTATGAATCTTGGGGAGATACTTGGTGACATTCCATACCAGAACGGCTGGATATGTACATAAGTGTGATTGATATTTAACGGGAGAAGGTTTCAACACTTTTATTTTGCACAGTTTTGGTGGACTTTACATATTGACTTTTGGTTATTATGGATGAAAGCCTATAATATAGAGTATAAAACTGGAGATTGCAAAATCTGGTGCAGATCTGCAAAGAAATCAGCTTCTAGGTTTTTTGTCAAAGCTTAATTGAACAGATGTTCCTGGACTCGACCCGGTGGATTTGGTCATGGGTAGATTGCTAGGTATGAATGCTGGTTAAGTATACTTGCACAACATACTGGTCTGAATAATATGGGCGAAGTAACTTAGGGTGGCACTGGAGGGGCAAGACTTTGATGGTCCTTGGTGAGCCACACCTGAGATTTAGATACAGCCAATTTGCATTGTGAATTCGTAAGCTATACTTTGTAACTGTTGTGAAGATTTCATGCCAAGTGGCATAATCTATGATATATCGCTGATTTTGCTGTATGAAAGTACACTCTGTTTTTATTCTTAATAAATGATTTTACAGAGAGCACTATGAGTTGTTTTCTATTCGCCTATATTTGATATGATATACGAGTGGTGGAGCAGAGAAGAAGTTTTAGCCCTTTAAAGGCATTCAGCTCTGTAGGTCACTTGGGGTCTTAGCCACGTGTTCTGAAGGAGGAAAGTTGTGAAGTGGCTGTCATCCAGTAGGTGTCTGTAGCATTTAAAGTCAGTTCGAAATTCTGCTGAACCAATTAAATCTTGATCCTTATATGGGCAGGCTGGTTGTACATGAGTTTGTCTACCGATCAACTTCTGTGCAAGCACCCTGTTCGGTTTTTTCCTGATCGATCAATGCCGCCAGCTTTTGCCGGCTGGTTGAATGAAAAAATAAATAAAAATGATACTGTATGGGCTGCCTAAGACCTCCTGTAATTAGGGGTCCTACTGCCCAGGTGAGTGGACACCCATCATCACAGTTTGTGTGGCACGACATAAGGGTGTATACACAATGAGGTTGATTGTGCGAAAAATCTGGCGAGAGCACAACATCTGGTGCAGCTATGCATAGTAAACAATCAGCTTATAGTTTTTTGTTTTTTTTCAAAGCTTAATTGAACAAACTGAAGTTAGAAACTGATTGGCTAGCATGTACAGCTGCACAAACTTTTGCACACTACAGTTTTAGTAAATCAACCTCAAAGCATTTTCACATGTCCAGTGTGGAGGAGCACTGAAACACTTTATTTATTGAAAGGGATGTTTTCATTATATGGATTTTTAATTGAAAATACACAGATGTTTTTTGATGCTGTACACATTTCTCACGGTGGAGTTTATGAATTTTGCGCTATTATAGTGAATTTATTGATGTTTTTGTTGCATGAATCATTCTGTATATAATTGTACTGTCCTTTTTTTATATATATGAATATGGTTATTTAAGAATTTGTATATTCTTTACTAAGATTGGATTTATATTATATTTTTTTATGAAGGTTTTTGGCAAACATATTGCATGTTATGAGATGCGATTATGTTTAGGGTATAGCACTGCACTTGTATTGGGTATACTATTTATTGATATGTAGATCAAAGGTGTGAAGTTTGAGCTGCAACTGAGATTAGTCAGAGAAACCGAAAAAAAAAGGATGCCTATTCAACTCCTTAACAACCATTTATTAACACTAATCTGTCCTAATTACTCCTCCCTCCCCTTGGCTGTTATGTTTCTGTATTTTTTTTAATTTCTATTTTTTTTACCATAAAGATTTAAGTTTGTGTTTTCGTTTCAATTATTTTGCTTGCTTTTTTCAGTGTCACAAAAAAATATATATGAAAATAACTTTGCAATGCTTTTTACCATAAACTTTATTTAGTGTCCTTTTACATATGACTAATATGGAATGAAATCAGGAAGTAAAGGAAGAGTGAATCTTCTGCCCTTTCCTAAAATGGCTGCTGGGAGGAGAGTTTTGGAGAGAAGAAAAGTGAGAACATTCTTGGAATGAAAACCCCCCAAGGAAGAGTATATCTTTTTGATGTCTTTTCAATCCTTTTCAATGGTGACTTTACTTTTTTTTGTGACTATCCATAGGAAGGTCCACCTCAGGTACATAGTTGCTCTATGTACTCAGTCATATACTTCTATTCCCTGGATCCCAATATCAATTCAGGGCTACTATATAGGAACTTTCTTTAGTATACTTATTTAGATTACATTAGATGTGTCATAAAAGGTATGCACGGAAATCATAGCAAGATTATGTAAACAAAAAATAGAAATAATTTAGGCAAATGTCCTCCTTCCCTCAACACAGATCAAACAATGGTAGTAGCTATGCCAGACAAATAAACCATATTACTGGAAATTGTAAGTGGGTGTTGTCTATATAACTGTTCCTTGTGTGGACCTAAATATTATTTGTTGATTGGGTTGGTTTTAGAGAAGGCCAAATCCTACATAACTAAAAATTCAGAATTGGGTTGACTCTGGCTACCTAACATTTAGTGCTTTAGCACCAGTTTGACAGAACCGTCTGTTCTGTTAGACAAGACAACAACCTATATGCAGTTCACCATGAAAAAGTAAATGACTGTAAATAGTAATACCTGGGGACACCAGGTGGTGCACGTGATGGGCGAGAGGGTATCTGTGGTGGCATCAAAAGTGAATCATTAGCATTTGAAAAAGAAGATATGGCTCCTGGACGAGAGGGTACTGGTGGAGCTGCAGGCTGAGAGCTCAGTGATTGTACAGCAGTAACAAAACCACGACTTGACAGTGACGAAGAAGGTCTTGTTGGAGTAGAATGCTGAGACGTTTTTTTCTGGGAAGGTGGACTTGCAGGTGGTGACCTATAAAAAAAGTAGAACAAGTAAAATAGTTATATCTTCCAACTATAATCAGACTATGGAAACCTATAGATAGGCTCAACTATCATCAAGAATAACAAGGAAGGGGGAGGGAGTATGCGTCCTCATCACAATTAAAGAACTGCTAGACTGTCTAGGACTGTCCTTTCCAAGTTGCATGGCATTCATTTTTCTGTGGGGGGAAATCACTGATTGTGGAGATCTCCCAACATGACAAGAAATTTGTGTGCTCATAATCTGAACTTATAACATGTGGGTAAAACTGGGTTTATATGACTACCTTGTATTATATCATTGCTACTTCCCTTAGTCAAATTGTAACATTTGAGTAACAATTGCTTAGATTTATTTCATAGTTACATAGTTAGGTTGAAAAAAGACACAAGTCCATCTAGTTCAACCATAAAAAAAATCGTACAATCCAATATACCCAATTCTATACCCACAGTTGATCCAGAGGAAGGCAAAAAAAAAACAGCAGAGCATGATCCGATTTGCTACAGCAGGGGAAAAAATTCCTTCCTGATCCCCCGAGAGGCAAACGGATTTCCCCTGGATCAACTTTACCTATAAATGTCAGTACCCAGTTATATTCTGTACATTTAGGAAAGTATCCAGGTCTTTCTTAAAGCAATCTACTGAGCTGGCCAGAACCACCTCTGGAGGGAGTCTATTCCACATTTTCACAGCTCTTACTGTATAGAAACCTTTCTGTTACAGAGTTACAGGCAAGGTCTAGGGCTAGAATTATTGCTCTCGCTCTAACGCGTTTGTGTTGATACCTCACATGTGTGGTCTGAACACCGTTTTCATACGTGGGCGGGACTTACGTATGCATTCGCTTCTGCATGCGAGCACATTTTTTTTATTGTTAATTCTATTTTTAACTTTTTACTTTGACACTTTTAAAAAATAAATACATTTTTGATCACTTTTATTTCTATTACAAGGAATGTAAACATCCCTTGTAATAGGAATAAGCAGGACAGGTCCTCTTTACAGTGAGATATGGGGTCAATAAGACCTCAATAAGATCTCACCTGTAGGCTGGGAAGTCTGAAATAATAAAAAAAAACTATCTCAGCTTCCCACCCGGCAGTACCGTTTCTTTTAATGCAGAGGCCGGGCGTGACGTCATAACATCGCACACGTCCTCCGAACAGTCATAGGTACTCCAGCGACCATCTAGTCCACCGTAAATCTCTATTGTAAGCATCCGGGGCCGGCGGATCCATTTTCCATCTCACTGATCACAGCGATGATTTGTTAGAAGCACCAGAGGGTGGCGGGAGGGGGGACGCTATGATAATTTTTATTGTGCAGAGAATTACCGGCTCTAAAAGACAATATCTGAATGATGCCTGTAGCTGCAGGCATTGTTCAGATATCCCCGCTCAAAGTCAAGGACGTCCATATACTTACCTTGGGCTGGAAGTGGTTAAAAGCAATTGTTTATGGTACAAAGTGTTTTAGCTTTAATTCAGTTTGCATTTACTTTTAGAGTCTGTTTTTGAGTGGAAATATCTTTTAATATTACAAAATGGGCTTCTCAGTAGCCACATCATCCAGGAAAGGGTAGTTATCTATATTTTGCAGTGAATATAGAAAAAAATGGATAACGGCGCCAACAAAAATATGTGAAATAAAAAATTAATTAAATATATATACAAGAAGTGCAGCTCCAACAAGCGCTAGAGGTGTTATAAGACTCCGGTGTAATGGCGGCGGCGCCATTTTCCTGATGACGTGAGACACGCAAAATGCATTGAAATTTGACAAAGCATGCCTCACACTGGAGCTTTGAGTTTTTAAGTCCTGAACAGCTGAGATGTATGCCGGGGCTCATATCGCATTCGCTTACAGTGAGTAATCCGGCCACTGCCTCCTTTCATAAAACTGTGTGTGTACTTGCCTGTAAACACTGTTTTACCCTGCAAGTTTAAAAAAAATAAAAACGGTATTACACGATCCCCGTTTTTTGTGGCTCATTGCTGTGGAGCCGTTTGGAATCTTTTAGATTGGATGATTGGAATACATAAGGAGTCATCTACATTTGGATCTATTGGGAATTGACCCTAATTTGGGAGAGAGTGTATTGAGAAGGATCCTGAAAGAACCCTTTACATGCCTGAAGGTCTTTTATGGCCGTATATTTCTGGTGAGCGCATTTTGATTGTCACTTCGGATGAAGCACTTTATTATGCACGTTGCACTTTCTGAGAGCACGGTGGTTGGAGCCTAAATCCGGAACATAGCATCTTGTTGCCTTTTCTACATTTGCAAATGTTTTGAACTTTTATTATATATTTTTTATATACCGTATTTGCCTGTGTATAAGACGACCGGGTGTATAAGACGACCCCCTAATTTTACATTTTTTTTTTACGATTTTTTGCCTGTACTCACCATATAAGACGACCCACCTTCCGAGGCTTCCGACGCTTCATATTTCTTCCTTCTGGAGCCATATTCTTCTTCATTCTTGCTGGAGGTGAGCGATGTATGCTATTAATGAATACAAAGCCTGCTTGGATTGGCAGAGGCTGTAACATCATCAGCGCACGCCTCTCTGACTCTCAAAGCCAATCCAAGCAGGCTACTGTATGTAGCCTGTTTGGATTGGCAGAGGTTGTTTCTCAAATCCGAGCAGGTTCTGTATTCATTTGAATACATCGCTCAGCGTGATTGGCTAAGCGGTATATACTGTATGTAGCCGAAGCTACATACAGTATTACTGCACATCCAGCAGGCATCCGAGCTGCTGACCTGGTGTATAAGACGACCCCTGCTTTTTCGCAAGTTTTTTTTAGTGTAAAAGGTAGTCTTATACGCCAGCAAATACAGTATATTTTTTTTTTATTAATCAATTGGTGTTTATATGGACATTCATTTACACTCAAAAAAATTGGATTGAATAAAGTGAATGATGAGCGCTCATCATTCACTTTATTCATCCAATTTTTTTGTTGGTAGCACAATTTAGATTTGAGCTGCATTGATTTTTTTATTTATATTTTGTTAACACATTTCTCACCCTCACTTTGTTAGTACTGGCTAGCGCTTTAGTCACCCCCCTTTTTTGCATATTAATTTACACTCGTTGCGCCCTTTTGTACCATTTTTTTACCTATAGTTTACAGATCGTAACAATTACATTTCAACCATGCAAAATATAAAGCATTATACATATGATCTTGAGCCATAATCTGTACCAGCGTAACTGCATCCAGGAATCATCTACAGGAGGTGGCAATGGAGTAGAAATGGTGGATGTGCTGATATCACCAATAATCTGTAGAGCTTCTGTTAAAGCATGGTACATCCTCAACATTTCATCACGTTTTTGAGCCTGCTCAGCTGACTCCTCCATTAAACTGCTCTGGTCCTCTGAAGAATATAATTGAGCAAGCAGTTCTCTGTGGATAAATGCTTTTACCTGTTGTAAAAACATAACAAAAATAAATTAACCCACATAAGTTACTATAAATATGTTTCAGGATCTTTAGAGGGTTGAATTTTAGTTGGCCAGAGACATTATGGGGTTGGCTTACTAAAACTGGAAGGTGCAAAATCTGGTGTAGCTGTGTATGGTAGCCAATCAACTTCTAACTTTAGCTTGTTCAATTAAAGCGGGAGTTCACCCATTTATTAAATTTTTCCCCTTTTCCCCTTAGATTCCTGCTCGTTCGGTCTAGGGGAATCGGCTATTTGTACTTACCCGTTTTCGAGATGCATCTTCTTCCGTCGCTTCCGGGTATGGGTCTTCCGAGAGGCTTCCGACGGTCGCATCCATCGCGTCACTCGTAGCCGAAAGAAGCCGAACGTCGGTGCGGCTCTATACTGCGCCTGCGCACCGACGTTCGGCTTCTTTCGGAAAATCGTGACGCGATGGATGCGACCGTCGGAAGCCTCTCTGAAGACTATCAATCAAGAAGGAACGCCCATTCCCGCAGCCCATACCCGGAAGCGACGGAGAGGATGCATCTTGTAAATGGGTAAGTAATGCTCATATTTTAAAACAAATAGCCGATTCCCCTAGTAAAAACGAGCAGGAATCTAAGGCTAAAAAGTGCCCTCTTAGGCCCCATACTCACGACCAAACATGTCTGCTGAAACTGGCCCGCGGACCAGTTTCAGCAGACATGTTTGTTCGTGTGTAGTTACGAGCGTGCAGAATTTCACCGTACATTTGCCCGCCGGGCCGTTTTTCAGCAGACATTTATTTGCAAACTTGTTTTAAAACCGTCCGCTCAAATCCTGTCCGAACGGACATGTTTGGTGGTGAGTACACAAAACCAACGTACAAAAACCCCGCGCATGCTCAGACTAAATGAGGCCACGGGAGCGCTCGTTCAGGTAAAACTCACGTTTGTTTGGGATATGGCACATTCGTCAATAGAAAGATTAATTCTAGCAATAGAACACTGAAGCAAACCACACAATAAACAACGCTTGATGCCGTCGTTTTATTCATTCTTCTCTTGCTATAAATAATCAGTTATTTAGCTCATGTTATTTCAACTGAGTTGTTCCATACTGAAAAGTGACATTTGTTAGCTGTGATGTAGTAAGATTTTTGCAAACTTTTATTGGCCCGACGTATCATATTTTTAGTGGTCCTCCACATGTCAAATTTTTTGCTTTTAATGTTTAATGGTTATCTTTCCCACTTTATTTAGGTGTTTATAGTTATGTCACCATTTAGAATATTTTAATAGGAAATAGTTTTGATTTTGCTTTTGTTTGTATATTTAACTGGATTATTTTGAAGGTTGTTTAAATTGTCTACCATGTTGGCACACCAAATACCCCCCCCCCCCCCCCCCATGAGTTAGTGAATATTTTAGATTAAACATTTTATTTGTTTGTAATGTTTGATGCCTAAAATAATACCCACAGTATTACAAACAATAGGCACGTTTTTCAAATCAACAAAAAGGCTTTTATTTGAGCAAATGATAAAAAGGAACAAAACCAGAATGGCAGCACTTGAACAGCTAGCAACATACATGCAAACTTGCATTTCAAACATGGTGAAGGATAAACTAGCCAACCTCAGGAGGCACACAAAATAAAATCTGAAGCAGCAGCACATAACACCAAAGGAACCCAAGCTGTGATAGTCCAAACAAGATGCCATTTGTGGGGGATCAAATGGAAGGCAGGGCATCAACGTCTCCTCTTCCTTGCAACCTTCCTTCCAGGCTGCCTTACAGCGGGTCTTCCCTGGGCCCTTGCAGGTGGGGATGATGTGGCAGCAGGAGTATGATGTTCAGCAAGCCGGGCCGGGTCACATAGCCCAGTGTCTGGGGTCAGCAGCTCCCTCTGCATCCACCAAAGGGCCTGGTTGATGATGCCCTTGGCCAATTGCCTCTGCTCCTCCGTGCCTTTATTGAGATCATGTGCCACGGAGGCACTGTAGGCCTCAGTGGGGTTGAGGGGGGCCCTCATGATGGCACTCGCCTCCTGAATCATTTTGAGGCTGGCTTCCTCCACTGCCCCCAATTTCTTCTTACGGCCTGGTGGCCTAATATAAAGGGGAGGAGCCTGGCTGGTGGTGCTTGTCCTGGGGAGCTGCTGAACGCCACTGGGCCCGGCCTCCTCCTGGCTGCCACTGACCCCTTCGTCCTGGCTGACAGTGAGGAGAGGATCTGCCACCTCCTGGCTGGTCTCTTCTTCCTGTGTAAAAAAAAGGGATATGTTGTAATATATTTAGGAATATAATCACTCACATTTTCATGCTTGAATCTTATTTTTTGCCTTGAATTTAAACTTGAAAACAGACTCACCCTCTGACCCCTGCAGTTGTCATCCCTGACACCTATTTGTTTGCCCACGACTTTTGATTTTTGCTTCCCAGCTTGTATTTTATTAACCAATATCAAGTCAAGAATCAAACAATAATTAATATTATTACATAAATAGTTATGAAACTACTATACCTCATCATCGTAGAGGCGCAGATCTGCCTCTCTGTCAGCCAGGCCCTCTTCATCTGACTCTGCAGGGCTGTGGTGATCTGGGGAAGTCCCACTGGGAGGTAGCGTGGAGGGAAGGTTGGGATTCAGACTTGACATTGATGGCCTGCCTTCCAGTTGATCCCGCAAAAATGACATCTGGCTGTAATACCACAGCTTGGGTTCCTTTGGTGGTCTTGCTGCTGCTCCAGATCTTAGCTGCTTTTGGTGAGCTTTGTACGCTCTCCTATATGTGCCCCTGAGGTTGGCAAGTTTATCCTTCACCATGTTGGCACTGCATTCTGGCACCCATGTCCTCATGTATGCTGCTAGCTGTTCAAGTGCTGCCGCTCGTACGTCCTTGTTGTGGTAGGTGGGCTGCTTTGAATCCCACAGGATGGGCATTTCCCTAAATTTATCCAGCAAGTGCTGGATAATCTCTTGGGTCTGCAGGAGATCCATTGGGAAATTATGAATTTGTTTTTTTTTATTCTAGATTTAAAAAACAAAAAGAAACCAAAAACACAATTAAAAAAAGCCTCAGCATTTACATTGATAGAATATGTTGTTTAAAAAGTAGTACCTATATATAAATACAAACACAGTGTCTCTTGTTTATAAAATGCTGGCCAGCTCGGCCCCATTGGTTGGTTTTAGCTCACATTTTTTTGATACATGCCGCCCCTTTGGTTACATTGCAGGAAATAATAGAAATGTACAACCATACACAATTAGTACAAATGACAGCATTCATCAAGGCACTATTGCATGTGTAGATATCCTGCCCCTCAGCATTGATTACATGAAAGAAACTTCCTAATGACCTCTGTCCAACCAACACTGAACAATACTTGGCCTGATCTGAATACACCCTACATAATTGATAATGAGTCACAGCATTTTTGACCTCTCTATTTTGTGATGTCTACAAAAGCATTTGGGTACGAAAATCACATTCTGGTATCCAAGAGACATAATAGCTTAATAAAACTGTGCAACCAACAGACCAAACCCCCATCCCATGGCTCTACATTTTAGAGCCCGCTGCTGATCCAATGTTTAAATTTCTTACCTGCCTCTCTCAAAATCCTCGTTTGTTACGCTCGCTGAATTAACACGTAACCTACGTAATCACGTCAAGCGCCTTTTATCCACTCCGCGTATGTATGAAACGCCGCCCTCGTCACCTTTGCCATGCCCCTAATCAATTTAAAAAGTAAATATGGCGTTAACTGTGTAGGTTCTGGAATCGCGCGAATATTCTCCGCGTAACCTACGTCAATACGTTGTTGGCATTCGCGACACTCCGCATATGCAAGAATCCCTGCCCTCATCTCCGCCCCTGACGGGACATTTCCTCGTTTCCACGCCCCTAATCTCTGTGGGAAGGAAAGATGGCGATGTCACACGAGCGGGCACGGAGCTCTCATGGCGCAAGTGAAGGGACAGAGGCAGGACCGTCCCGATCCAGGCCTAAAAGATATAAAGCCACTAATATGGCGTTTGAAGAAATGGTGGAGTTGGTTTACATCATGAGGAGGAAGGATTATGATGGTGAATGTGGGCCCTACAAAACACCGAACCGTAGAAAGTCACACATAATGGACAAGGTGGCAAGGAGAATGAGGAGAATGTTTGGTGTCACCAGGTCAAAGGAGCAACTCCGGAAGCGTTGGTCCGATTTAAAATTGAGGGAGCCACATCACATGAAGAAGATACTCAAAATTCTGCGGAAAAGTAAGTCCATATTATTTAAGGGGGGGGGGGAATGTCTGCAATAATGTGTTGACATGTAGTTTTTCACATCTGCCTCCTTGGCCTGCTTGTACTTTTGAACACGTGTAGATACTGTATTGTGTTTATGTCAAATAACAACCCTTACCAAATTTCGTGAAATAGTAAACACGCGTAATATGACATTGTTTTGCAAAAATGTGACGTTACTCCAGGAACAACACACCTGGACATGGCTGACTGGCCCCAAACTTGGTTTTCCAACATTGTTGAATAGCAAAATCACAGAAATTAAATTGAGTGCATGTGAGGCCTCGTACACACGACCAGTTTCCTCGGCAGAATTCAGCTTCCGACCGAGTTTCTGGCTGAATTCTGCCGAGGAAACTGGCCGTGTGTACACTTTCGGCCGAGGAAGCCGACGAGGAGCTCGGCGAGGAAATAGAGAACATGTTCTCTATTTCCTCGTTGTTCTATGGGAGCTCTCGTCCCGCCGAGCTCCTCGGCGGCTTCAGGGCTGAACTGGCCGAGGAACTCGATGTGTTTGGCACGCCGAGTTCCTCGGCCGTGTGTACGAGGCTTCACAGGCAAACAAGATTCATTCTCCAAAATGCAAATAAAGCTGATGTTTTAACATCTGGAAATGCAAAGCACCTGTGTCTCAATAATCAAAGTATATTTATTTGGAGGGTCGACGAGAATTAATGTTTTGGGGGGACATCCATGTGTGTCACTTCTTTGCAAAAAAGGGGCAGGATCAGAGCTTGGCCTAGAACTACGCCAAAAATGGAGGATTGCTGAAAGAATAAACAACCAAAAATCATCATAAATGTATCGTCTATGCAATGTGTGCGATTTATGATATCCAATATCTGTGTGCTGATGAGTATACCTTTTGTTTTTTATTATTTCTTATAGGGGAAAGAAGACGCCAGCAATTGGAGGAGGCAGAGAGGGCCAGACACCCACAAAATCAAACACCTCCACATGTTGAGCAGGAGGAGGCTGGGGAAGGAAGAGAGGAGGATGTGGAAGGAGAAGAGGATGTGGAAGGAGAAGAGGATGTGGAAGGAGAAGAGGATGTGGAAGGAGAAGAGGATGTGGAAGGAGAAGAGGATGTGGAAGGAGAAGAGGAAGGAAGAAAGGAGGAAGGAAGAGAGGAGGAAGAAGTAATTTTGGACTTAGAATTTATAGCAGATGAAGGGCAAGTGGCGGAAGAACAATTTGGCGAATTGAAAGAAGGTGGATTGATGGATGAAGGAGGAGTCGAAGATGATGGGGAGGTGGTGGAAGAAGGAGGAGTGATAGAAGATGATGGGGAGGTGGTGGAAGAAGGAGGAGTGATAGAAGATGAAGAAATTGGGGATGTGGAAATTATCAGGCCATCAGGTCAGTGTCACCCCTATATTAATAGGGCCAAACATATGCAGATAGGCTGGAAACTATTTACATATTTTGAATGCCAATTTGTTTCTTTTTAGGGGATGAAGATGGTGTAGCACATTTTTCACGTGCAAGTGCTTCTATAATTGTACAGCAGGTAATGGAGTGCAGCACGGAAATGGACATTATGCGGGAAAGGATGCTAGTCATGGAGCAGAATGTGCGAAATGTCATTTCAGAGTGTAGCACGGAAATGGACAACATGCGACAAAGGATGCTAGTCATCGAACAAAATTACAAAAATATCATTGACATGATGGGCCGTGTCAAAGACTGAACCACAGAAGCCCATCCCCCGCCCATCCCCCGCCCACAAAACCCTTTTTAATTTTTGTACTTTATAATACGCCAAAATTTCTAAATGCACACACAGTGTGCCAATATGTGCTATCTGCCATCACAGACTATCTATTGTCTGTGCTTTGTGGGTACAAACCCCTCCTCGATCCTCAAGTAGTTGAGAGGAAGGGTTTGCTCCCACAAAACACAGACATTGATCACCCATGATGTCAGATAGCACATGTGGCCATTTGTCTGTTTAACCAATGACATTTGGCGAGTTTTCACTGAATGTGTGCATTTAGAAATTTTGGCGTGTTCCAGTGTGAAAGCACACCATCCATATGACTGACTGCTGTTATTTTTTTAAATTTTTGTTTGGTGTTGATCTTTTTTGGTTTGTAAATGTTTACAGTTTCAGATCACAAAACGAACAAGAAATCTCACCTAAAGAAAGAAGTTAACGAATTTAAAAAAAAAAAAAAAAAGAATTTGTGTTGTGTTAAAATCTTGTTGAAAAAATTATACACAAACAAATACAAAGCCAAAAAATGTTTTGTATAAAAACAATACCCAAACATTTCTAAATGTAAATAAATGTCTTCGAAACAAATACCAAAAAAAAAAAAAAATATATAAAAAATAACCAAAAAAATTTCTACATAAATTAGTCTGGGTTATTGAAAACCAAACTAAATAAGAACTTTAATTTTGAACCAAAGTCTAAAAAAATTATGTTTAGAAGTGTGTATATATATATATATATATATATATATATATATATATATATATATATATATATATATATATATATATATATCTCTATATATATCTATATCTATCTCTAGAGATAGATATATAGGAGACAAGCCCAAAAATTATTGCGTATAGTTTCAGTGAAATTATTCTTACATTGTGTTTCGATCAGTATTATTGCTAATCACTGTAAATAAAGACAAAAAAAAAAAATAATTCAAAGCCAATATTTTGTTCCAAAAATTTGCAGGAAATGTTTTCTGCCAAAAAATACACATTTCTTGTTAACAAATGAGTAAAATAAATAAATTTAATTGTGACATCAAAAGCAGAAAAATGAGTGGCTTCTTATTTCTAGACTGAATACCCAGTTAGTAGATGAGTGAATAATGTGCAAATGTGGTTAGTTAATACATCTGAGTAAGTAAATCTGGCACTAGAAGTGCACTATTTTTGGAGAGAACCTGGAAGACAGAAAAATAGAGAAAAAGCAGTAATGACAAACAACTGTATAAAGTCCAATGGTCTAATTATTTATTAGTTGTGAGAATATTCCTTTCTTTGGGGGCCGAATTAGAAAGAAATATGATCTGGCATAGCAATGGCCCCCCGACCCATGAAGTACTCAACATATTTGTCGCGTACCTCACGAGCAGATTGGGGGGCCAAGCCAGCGCGACCAGTGTCCAGGCCAGGAATGTTCTCTGAGGGTAGTCCTGCCTCAGAGCCCATGGAGGCTAGGTACGTCTGGGAGTGCCTGCGTAGAAAATTGTGCAAAATGCAGCAGGCAAATATAATGGTGTTCAATTTATATTCCGCCAAATGTATCGATGTCAGGAACAGGCGGAACTGGTTGCTGAGGATCCCAAAGGCATTCTCGACTACCCTCCGAGCCCTGGACAACCGAAAATTGAACACACTCCTCTCTGAGGTGAGGGTCCTCTGGGGAAAAGGCCGCATTAGGTGAGGTCCAAGGCCGAAAGCCTCGTCCGCTAGGAACACAAACGGAAGTCCTTCCACATTATCTTCATCTGGTGGCAATGCCAGACCACCAGTTTGGAGACGATCATAGAAATCAGTCCGTGCGAACACTCCCCCATCTGACATCCGGCCGTTCTTCCCCACGTCCACATATAGAAACTCATACTGTGCCGACACCACCGCCATCAACACGATACTATGATAACCCTTGTAATTATAATAGTAGGACCCCGAGTGGGGTGGGGGCACAATGCGGACGTGTTTCCCATCTATTGCTCCACCGCAGTTAGGAAAATCCCACCGCTCTGCAAATTGGGAAGCCACAGACTGCCATTCCTGTGGTGTGGAGGGTAGCTGTGGGGACAAACAAAAAAAGAGATTTAGTACTTTGGCACATAAACATTGCAAACATAATCCTACAAGCATCCTTGTGCAACTTTACATTTTTCAAATAGCATTTACAAATTATGAAGGGAGAATTTCGGCCCACAAATATATAGGCCCACTTAATTAATAAGAGACTCCACAGCCCTCTGATGGGGACAAAAACACTTTGAAGGGGGGGGGGGGGGGTTTAAACAGTTTTTAGAAAACCAAAAAAAAAAAAAAAAAAGTGGCAAGGTGGGGGTTGGCCCGAAGATAGCATGCTGGACAGGTTAATATTGGGTTAAATCAAAATATGCAGGTAGGCCTAAATAAAAAGAACATGTAAAAGCTGATATCAACATGCATAGGGAGAAAAGGGAACGTTAGTTAAACACACAGCATATCTGGGAAATAAAATAAAAAGTTAGTTTGCCACATTATTAAAGACACATTGTGAGGTTAAAATGAGGAAACTTACCTTCATATACTCCTCGTGCATAACTTTAATGATGGCAGCACACGTGTCCGGTATGATGACCCCAAGCGCCTGCGGAGAGATGCCTGTCGAGAACTTGAGGTCCTGCAGGCTCCTCCCAGTCGCCAGGTACCGCAACGTGGCAATAAGCCTCTGCTCGGCCGTGATGGCTTGGCGCATCACAGTGTCCTGCCTCGTGATATAGGGGGACAGAAGTTCCAGCAGACTGTTGAATACGGGGTCCGTCATGCGGAGAAAATTCCTATAGTCATTAGGATTATTCTCCTGGATTTCCCTAAGCAGAGGCATATGAGAGAACTGGTCACGCTGGCGCAACCAATTCTTGGTCCAGAAACGCCTCCGCCCCCTGTTTCTGGCCAAAGTACTGGAATAATGAACATATCCAGCAGCCATCCCATAAACAGCACCAACTCGCGAAAATTGACGCTGCTGCTCCATCATGGCTTCAAACCGGCCGGCTGGTCAGTCAAGAACACACTCCAACAGAAAGCACAATCAAATCCAGCGGTACCTGCAAAGAACGCACGACACACAGATACGAACGCACAGTACGAATCTGCAAAGCAGAACGAACTGCACGCCTGTACCCGAATGCCAACTACGTACCCACAAGCACACGCACTGAACGAGAAAATACTACCTGCTAAAGCCTGGAGACCGAGAAGCGCGAATCAGCTCTAACCAAACCTTCACTAACACGAGCAAAGCCGTAACTAGCAAAAGCGGAACAGAGGGCGTCGCCATTGATTTTGGCCTTTCCCTTTATAGTGACGTCAAACGTGGATTACGTGCACGCGTTCAGGTCCGCAGGGAAATATCGTCCGCTGGTGTGTACAAGCCAGCGGGCCAAATGAAAAAACAGCCTTGTACGCCGGAAACAGCCCGTCGGACATTTCGAGCGAACATGTTTGGTCGTGAGTACTCGGCCTTAGGGTGAACCACCGCTTTAAGCTTCAATTAAGCTCTCCAGACTCAGCAAATCAACCCTATATCTATGATTTGGAGTAAAACTTTATTGAAGAAGATGTTACAGAACAAGCCATATGTAAAAGAACAAAAGATGAACGAAAAAGTCCCAACAGCAATATAATATTTATGGACCATGTGACCTAGAGCTACCTGCCTTGTATTGAAGTCTTTAGGCTTTCAATATTCATATACATAGCACAATAGAGCCTTCTTAAAACAGAAGATATTCACACCTCATTTAATCACATATTTACAAAAATAAGAGGATTTTTACAAATTTCAGGGTAGTGGGCAAAACAATGCAAATAATTTCTTTTAACACCAATGGCTAACTGCATATCCACAGCATCAATGGCATAGTATAGATAAAGCCTATTATATTATAGAGTCACTTATTCCAAACTGCATACAGCTGTTTCAGGTTTGTTGGCCATCATCAGTGCAGGGTAAGGAAACCATTTCTTTTACAGAGTAGGGCTTGAGAACCAACAACAAAGTATAAACATGAAGGTATGATAAAGAGAGACTGAAGTAACCAAAAAGGCCCCCAAAGAACTAGTGCGTAGCACAGTAAAATCTACTTTAAACAGAAGGGCCCGGATTCAGATAGAGATACGACGGCGTATCTCCTGATACGCCGTCGTATCTCTGAGTTCCGACGGTCGGATTTATGCGGCTGATTCATAGAATCAGTTCCGCATAGATCTCCCTAAGATCCGACAGGTGTAAGTGACTTACACCGTCGGATCTTAGGCTGCAATCTCCCGCTGGCCGCTAGGTGGCATTTCAATTTTTGTAAGCGACGAATATGCAAATGAGGAGTTCCGCCGATTCAGAAACGAATGCCCGCCCGTCGCTTTTTTTTTTACGTCGCTTGCGTTCGGCTTTTTCCAGCGTATAGTTACCCCTTCTATGTGAGGGGTATCCTATGTTAAGTATGGCCATCGTTCCCGTGCCGAGTTTTGAATTTTGTACGTCGTTTGCGTA
This sequence comes from Rana temporaria, assembly GCF_905171775.1. Lineage (NCBI taxonomy): Eukaryota > Metazoa > Chordata > Amphibia > Anura > Ranidae > Rana > Rana temporaria. The sequence continues at coordinate 149,840,217 of NC_053495.1, forward strand.
AGTCGATTCAGAATACGGCCGGACGCAAGTTACGCTCACGCCGAAACCAATGACGTCCTAGCGACGTCATTTGGAGCAATGCACGCTGGGAAAAATTGCGGACGGCGCATGCTCTGTTGGATCGGCGCGGGGACGCGCCTGATTTAAATTGTAGACGCCCCATAGCCGCGGAATTTTAATTCCGCCGGGGGATTTACGATACGCCGCCGCAAGTTTTGAGGTAAGTGCTTTCTGAATACAGCACTAGCCTCAAAAACTTGCGCCGGCGGATTGTAAATTAGATAGATTACGCGGATCTAAAGATCCGCTAATCTATCTGAATCTACCCCAAGGTATTGAAAAGTCTCATACCATCACATATGCCAAAAATAAGGGAATAATTCCTGAAGTAAAACGTAATTTTGACCCTTTTTAAATTGTTCTTCCCCTAACAGCTGACTTGGTTTGAATCTCAACCGCAGCACTACCTGCCTGGAGTTTGCATGTTCTCCCTGTGCCTGCGTGGGTTTCCTCCAGGAATCCATGGACATGCTGGGTGGTAATTGTCTCCTGTCTAAATTGGCCCTAGTATCTGTGGGCCAGATTCAGCAATAACTGCGGCGGCGTAACGTATCGTCTTTACGTTACACCGCCGCAAGTTTTCAGCGTAAGTGCCTGATTCACAAAGCACTTACCTGTAAACTTGCGGCGGTGTAACGTAAAGCCGCTCGGCGCAAGCCCGCCTAATTCAAATGGGGCATGTACCATTTAAATTAGGTGTGCTTCCGCGCCGAACGTTCTGCGCATGCTCCGTTAGTAAATTTTCCGACGTGCTTTGCGCGAAATTACGGCGCCCCAACGTGTTTGTGAATGGCGACGTGCGTAACGTACTTACGCCGAAAAAATTAAAATTTTAAATTTGACGCGGGAACGACGGCCATACTTTAACATGGCTGGTGTAAAGTTAAGGCATGAAAAAGCAGTTAACTCTGCGACGGGAAAAAACGACTTGCGACGACGTAACGCACGCGAGTACCTTTGTGGATCGCCGTAAAAGCAAATTTGCATACCCGAAGCTGGAAAACGACGCAAACTCCACTCAGCGGCGGCCGAAGTATTGCAGCCTAAGATCCGAAGGCGTACGAAGCCGTAAGCCTGTCGGATCTTAGCCAAAAGCCGTCGTATCTTGTTTGTGAATCACAAACAAAGTATATCACAAGAAAAGTGAAATTCCCTTTAAAGGGGTTGTAAAGGTTTGTTTTTCACTTTCTAAATAGTTTCATTTAAAGCGGTAGTTCACCCTCCTTTCCATCATTAGACCATTAAATTCGGCATCGTAGCGCGAGCTACGGTATGCCGGTCTTAAATTTTTAATCCCCGTACTCACTGTGGTATCGATGATTGAAGAATCCGACTCCCGCGGGGAATGGGCGTGCCTATGGAGAGGGAGGATGATTGACGGCCGGCTCTGGCACGTCACGCTCCCCGAAGACAGCCGGAGTAGGTCTCGGCTATTCACGACGCCTGCGCACAGGCTATGCGCAGGCGCCGTGAATAGCCAAGCCTATTTCGGCTATTTCCGGAGAAGCGTGACGTGCCAGGGCCGGCCGTCAATCACCTTCTCTCACCATAGGAACGCCCATTCCCCGGATTCTTCAATCATCGATAGCACAGTGAGTACGGGCATAAAAAATGTAAGACCGGCATACCGTAGCTCGCGCTACGATGCCAAATTTAATGGTCTAATAAAAAAAAACTTTTTTTTTTTTTTTAACAGGGTGAACCCCCGCTTTAAGTTAGTGCATTGTTGGTTCACTTACCTTTTCCTTCGATTTCTCTTCTAAAAAAATGTTTTTCTTTGTTTTCTTTGTCTGAATTTCTCACTTCCTGTTCCTCCTCAGTAAGCTGTTCTGGCTGACTAACCAACAGCCAGAACAGCTCGGATGATGGGGGCAAGCTTACTGAGGAGGAACAGGAAGTGAGAAATTCAGACAACGAAAAAAAACATTTAAAAGGGAAATCAAAGGAAAAAGTAAGTGAACCAACAATGCACTAGCTTAAAGTGGAGGTTCACCCGGAAATAAAAAATGTTAACCTTAGATTCCTGCTCATTTTGTCTAGGGGAATCGGCTAGTTGTTTTAAAATCGAAGCTGTACTTACCGTTGTAGAGAGCGATCTTCTCCGCCGCTTCTGGGTATGGGCTGCGGGTCTGGGCGTTCCTATTTTGATTGACAGTCTTCCGACAGGCTTCCGACGGTCGCATCCATCGAGTCACGATTTTCCGAAAGTAGCCGAACGTCGGTGCGCAGGCGCAGTATAGAGCCGCACCGACGTTCGGCTTCTTTCAGCTACTCGTGACGCGATGGATGCGACCGTCGGAAGCCTGTCGGAAGACTGTCAATCAAAATAGGAACGCCCAGTCCCGAAGACCATACCCGGAAGCGGCGGAGAAGATCGCTCTCTACAACGGTAAGTACAGCTTCGATTTTAAAACAACTAGCCGATTCCCCTAGACAAAATGAGCATCAATCTAAGGGTAAAAATTTTTTTATGGGTGAACTCCCGCTTTAAAGGAACCTATTTAGAAAATAAAAAACAAACTTTTACAACCCCTTTAAAGCAGTAACCTTTCAAATTTTAAGATCTCAATCCAAACAGAACACTGATGAGATAAAGGGGAACAAGAACACGCTATTTAGAGTGGAGCTTCACAAACAGTCTACTCAAAACTAGTGCTGGAAGCTTTGGAGACAAATCGGCATTAACTAGTAACCATCTGGAAGACATTCAGTGAGGCACTGAATTTAAGATGATCTAAAGGTAAAGGGTAATGGGTGATGCAACAAAAAATTATCATAGGGTGCTTCATGTTTTGTACAAGCCACATATGTGTATTCTGCAATCAAGTCACATAACAAATATGCACTTATAATTGCCAGTGTCATGATGACTTGTATAGATACAAAGGGCTTTTAATCTTTTATAACATCAATCCCCATTCACTATTTTTGTACATATGATCTGTCTCCTAAAACTTTCATATGAGTATGTGCTGTTTTACATCTGGTCACCAGGAATTGTATTCATTTCTTTCTCTTTTAGGACAATTGAGGAATTTTGGTCTCCTTTAACAAGTTGATTTAATAAACGTAAGTTAGGAGGCTTGCAAGCATTTCAGGAACACATGTTCCTTATAACACAGGCTGCACTCAAACAGCGACTCTGCCTACTGTCTCAATCACCTCTAATGTGACATTTAATTGAATACATACACATGTGCTTCACTGTGAAACTTGATACAAACTTGCTGCATATGAACTAAAATTCACTTCCCACCTAGAAGAACTGACTAGCCTGTTATGTTAGGGCTTGAATCATTATTTCAGTCTTTACATAGTATTTGCGAAAAAAGTGCTGTTTTAAATACTACTTTCCTATATTATAGTTACATTAAGTACAAATGCTAGATTTATACAAATATTTATTTTTATTAATCACTTAACCCCCGGACCATATTGCTGGTCAAAGACCAGAGCACTTTTTTCGATTCAGGACTGCGTCGCTTTAACTGACAATTGCGCGGTCGTGCGACGTGGCTCCCAAACAAAATTGGCGTCTTTTTTCCCCCACAAATAGAGCTTTCTTTTGGTGGTATTTGATCACCTCTGCGGTTTTTAGTTTTTGCGCTATAAACAAAAATAGAGCGACAATTTTGAAAAAAAAAAATATTTTTTACTTTTTGCTATAATAATTATCCCCCAAAAATATATAAAAAAAAGTTTTTTTTCCTCAGTTTAGGCCGATACGTATTCTTATACATATTTTATGTAAAAAAAATCACAATAACCGTTTATTGATTGGTTTGCGCAAAAGTTATAGCGTTTACAAAATAGGGGGTATTTTTATGGCATTTTTATTAATATATTTTTTTTACTAGTAATGGCGGCGATCAGCGTTTTTTTTCGGTACTGCGACATTATGCGGACACTTCGGACACTTTTGACACATTTTTGGGACCATTGGCATTTTTATAGCGATCAGTGCTATAAAAATGCATTGGATTACTATAAAATTGCCACTGGCAGTGAAGGAGTTAACACTAGGGGGCGGGGAAGGGGTCAAGTATGTTCCCTGGGTGTGTTCTAACTGTAGGGGGGATGGACTCACTAAGGGAAATTACTGATCTTCTGTTCATACATTGTATGAACAGAAGATCAGCATTTCTCTCCCTGACAGGACCGGGAGCTGTGTGTTTACACACACAGCTCCTGGTCCCCACTCTGTAACAAGCGATCGCGTGTGCCCAGCAGCGATTGCGGCAACCAGTTAAAGTGATGTTAAAGCCTACATTTTTTTTATCGATCTCAAATGCTGATGAATTGCTGTCCGATGTATTCTATTCTTGAATGCTATATATTTTAATTTCGTATCTAAATGAGATGGTTCCCCGGGCACTGGCTACAATCTTTAGAGAGTGGCTCTGTTCTTATGCAGGATACTAAAGAGCCACCCTTGTGCATGCCAGAGAGCAATGGCTGTAGGGTTGTGTGCATCAATGCAAACATGCAGCCCCATGGCAAGCCATTCTTCTGCTCCCTCCTCAAAGGTACTTGAGGGACAGCTGCTACCGCCTCCACTGACCTTTTGTTATTGATACTCAAGGAATTTGCTCCCTTACTTGGAAGTTTTGGGAAGTGGCGCTTGGTGTACTGGAAAAATACATGCAAAGTTCAGTTCAATGCAATAAAGCCGACCTTACATGGATTGAAATTCAACCGGTTCAGCAGGGACCAGCCAATTTTCAATCCATCTATGGCAGGGATATGCAATTAGCAGACCTCCAGCTGTTGCAAAACCACAAGTCCCATCATGCCTCTGCCTTTGGGAGTCATACTTGTGACTGTCAGGCCTTGTACTCACGACCGGATCTGTGCGCTGGAAACTGTCTGCCCGACAGTTTCCGGCGTACAAGGCTGATTTGTGTTTTGTTCCGCTGGCGTGTACACACCAGCGGACCAAATTCCCGTCGTACCGGAACGCGTGCACGTAAACTACGTACGACGTCACTATAAAGGGGAAGACCAAAGTTAATGGCGCCGCCCTCTGTTCCTCTTTTGCTAGTTACGTGTTTGCTCGTGTTAGTGAAGGTTTGGTTAGAGCTGATTCGCGCTTCTCGGTCTCCAGGCTTTGACAGCGTGTATTCACGGGTTCAGTGCGTGTGCTTGCGGTAACGTAGTTGTCATTCGGCTATAGGCAAGCAGGTTGTTTCTGCTTTAGCAGTTGCATCCTGTGCGCTCGTATCTGTTTGTCGCGCGTTTGTCGCAGGTAGTGCTGGATTTGCGAGTGCTTTCTGTTTCAGTGTGTTCTTGACTGACCAGCCGGCCGGTTTGAAGCCATGATGGAGCAGCAGCGTCAATTTTCGCGAGTTGGTGCTGTTTATGGGATGGCTGCTGGATATGTTCATTTGTCCAGTACTTTGGCCAGAAACAGGGGGCGGAGGCGTTTCTGGACCAAGAATTGGTTGCGCCAGCGTGACCAGTTCTCACATATGCCTCTGCTTAGGGAACTCCAGGAGAATAATCCTAATGACTTTAGGAATTTTCTCCGCATGACGGACCCCGTATTCAACCGTCTGCTGGATCTTCTGTCCCCCTATATCACGAGGCAGGACACTGTGATGCGCCAAGCCATCACGGCCGAGCAGAGGCTTATTGCCACGTTGCGGTACCTGGCGACTGGGAGGAGCCTGCAGGACCTCAAGTTCTCGACAGGCATCTCTCCGCAGGCGCTTGGGGTCATCATACCGGACACGTGTGCTGCCATCATCAAAGTTATGCATGAGGAGTATATTAAGGTAAGTTTCCTGGCTCTAATAATGTGGCCAACTAACTTTATTTTTATTTTCCCAGATATGCTGTGTGTTTAACTAACGTTAGCTTTTCTCCCTATGCATGTTGATATCAGCTTTACATGTTTTATTCTTGGCCTACCTGCATATTTGTCCCTTACCCAATATTAACCTGTCCAGCATGCTATCCTAGGGACAAACCCACCTTGCCATTTTTTCAAACAGGACTTTTTGGTTTTTCCCCCCCCCCCTTCAAACTTTTATTGTCCCCATCAGAGGGCTGTGGAGTCTCTTAATGAAGTGGCCCTATATATTTCATTTTCCAAATTCTCCATGCACATTTTTCTAATGCAATTTTAATACTGTGAACTGTCACAAGGATGCTTGTAGGATGTATTTGTTACAAAGTACTAAATCTCTAATTTTGTTTGTCCCCACAGCTACCCTCCACACCACAGGAATGGCAGTCTGTGGCTTCCCAATTTGCCCAGCGGTGTGATTTTCCAAACTGCGGTGGAGCAATAGATGGGAAACACGTCCGCATTGTGCCCCCACCCCGCTCGGGGTCCTACTATTATAATTACAAGGGTTATCATAGTATTGTGTTGATGGCGGTGGTGTCGGCACAGTATGAGTTTCTATATGTGGACGTGGGGAAGAACGGCCGGATGTCTGATGGGGGAGTGTTCGCACGGACTGATTTCTATGATCGTCTCCAAGCTGGTGGTCTGGCATTGCCACCAGATGAAGATAATGTGGAAGGACTTCCGTTTGTGTTCCTAGCGGACGAGGCTTTCGGGCTTGGTCCTCACCTCATGCGGCCTTTTCCCCAGAGGACCCTCACCTCAGAGAGGAGTGTGTTTAATTTTCGGTTGGCCAGGGCTCGGAGGGTAGTCGAGAATGCCTTTGGGATACTCACCAACCGGTTCCGCCTGTTCAGGACATCGATACATCTGGCGGAATATAAATTGGACACCGTTGTATTTGCCTGCTGCATTTTGCACAACTTTTTACGCAGGCACTCCCAGACGTACCTACCCGACATCGGTTCTGAGGCAAGACTACCCTCAGATCCCCTTCCCGGGCTGGACACTGGTCGCGCTGGCTTGGCCCCCCAATCAGCTCGTGAGGTACGCGACAAATATGTTGAGTACTTCATGGGTCGGGGGGCCATTGCTATGCCAGATCATATTTCTTTCTAATTCGGCCCCCAAAGAAAGGAATATTCTAAAAAATAATAAATAATTAGACCATTGGACTTTATACAGTTGTTTGTCATTAATGCTTTTTCTCTTTTTCTGTCTTCCTGGTTCTCTAACTAACTTCTTCAATTGTAATGCATAATTGATTTCTCCACTTTTAGTAACTAACCACATTTTGCACAGTATTCACTCATCTACAAACAGGGTATTGAGTCTAGAAATAAGAAGCAACTCCATTTGTAAATGTTGAGGTCAATTTTTTTTTATTTTTGCTTGTTCATGACCCCAAAAAGAATTTTTGATTTTTTTCATTACTCCCTGCTTTTGTACTTAGGAGTCTTCAAAATTTTTTAAAAATTTTTTTTTTTTTTCAGGTAATTCAACCAAAAATATTATGCAGATTATACATTTATTAACAAGTTCACTTTTTTTTTCCTCAAATATAGTTAGATTTATTGTTTACATATATATATATATATATAGATTATATTTGGTGGGGTGTTTACCGCCTTAAATTTATTTTTGGCCATATTTTTTAGGCACAAAAAACAATAATTTTGTAACCATTTTTGTTGTTTTTGGTGTGTTTTTCGAAAACAATATTTTTGGGTGAGAATTTGGAGTCAAATCTCTACTTCACTAAATTCAGTGATTAGAGAGATTTATAATTCTATATATATATTGAAAATAATTTTTGGCGTTGTTTATTCTTTATGGTCTAAACTTTATAGTATCCCAAAATGTTCAACATGGTCAAAAAGTAACAAAATCCAATTCAAAAAATATAAAAACTCACAACAGCAGTCAGTCATGGTGTGCTTTCACACTGGAACACGCCAAAATTGGAAGATACACACATTCAGTGCAAACTCGCCAAATGTCATTGGTTCAACAGACAAATGGCCACATGTGCTATCTGACATCATGGGTGATCAATGTCTGTGTTTTGTGGGAGCAAACCCTTCCTCTCAACTACTTGAGGATGGAGGAGGGGGTTGGACCCACAAAGCACAGACATTAGATATTCTGTGATGGCAGATAGCACATGTTGGCACACTGTGTGTGTATCTTCAAATTTTGGCGTATTCATTATTCAAACTGTTAAAATGTTTGTGGGGGCGGGGGATGGGCGGGGGGTGTTTCAGTCTTTGACACGGCCCATCATGTCAATAATGTTCTTAAAATTTGCTTCGATTACCATCATTCTTTGCCGCATATTGTCCATTTCCGTGCTGCATTCCAAAAGGACATTTGTTACATTCTGTTCCATGAGAAACATCCTTTCACGCATATTGTGCATTTCAGTGCTGCACTCCATTACCTGCTGAATAATTATAGCAGCACTTGCACGTGAAAATATTGGCACACCATCCTCCTCCCCTAAACCAACAAAAAAAAAATGGCATTTACAATATTATTTTTCAATGAGGCCTATCTACATATGTTTTTTGGAATCAAGCTAGGGTGACACTGACCTGATGGGCTTCTCCTTTCCACCTCTTCGACATCTTCTATCACTCCTCCTTCTTCCACCACCTCCCCATCATCTTCAATCACTCCTCCTTCTTCCACCACTTCCCCATCATCTTGGACTCCTCCTTCATCCATCAATCCACCTTCTTTCAATTCGCCAAATTGTTCTTCCGCCACTTGCCCTTCATCTGCTATGACTTCTAAGTCCAAAATTACTTCTTCCTCCTCTCTTCCTTCCTCCTTTCTTCCTTCCTCCTCTCCTTCCACATCCTCCTCTCCTTCCACATCCTCCTCTCCTTCCACATCCTCTTCTCCTTCCACATCCTCCTCCTCCTCCACATGTTGAGATGGCAGATTTTGGCCTTGTCTGGCCCTCTCTGCCTCCTCCAAATGCTGGCGACTTCTTTCCCCTGAAATAAACCAAAAAAAATGTAGACTCATCAGCACACAGATATTGGAGAGCATAAATCGCACACATTGCTTAGAAGATGCTTTCATTTAGTTACTTTTATCTTTCACCAAACCTACATTTTGCAATTACTTCTATATGGCAAGCTCTGATCCTGCCCCTTTTTAGCAAAGTGACACACATGGATGTCCCCCCTAAACTGTATTTCTGGGATACCCTACCAAAACCCATTTTTGATTTGGGGAGACACAGGTGCTCTGCATTGCAGATGTGAAAACATCTGCTTTATTACCACTGTTTTTAGAATGAATCCTGTTTGCCTTTCCCATTCTCATTCTTTTTTTTTCTAGAACTAGCTTTTACACAATGTTTACAAACAAAGTTTTTGGCCAGTGAGCCATGTCCAGGTGTGTTGTTCCTGGAATAACCGAGCCTTTCTGATAAACTATGTGATGTTACGTTGTTTACTAAGAACACTGTTTGTAAATATGTAGTTATTTATGTTCTAAAAAATAAATAACAACATGTCTTTAAAATTACAAGCAGGCCAAGGAGGCAGATGGTGAAATATACATGGCAACACATTATTGCAGACAATCACCACCCCCCCCCCCCAAACCCAATATATATTTACTTACTTTTACGCAGAATTTTAAGTATTTTCTTCATCTGATGTGGCTCCCTCAATTTTAAGTCTGACCATCGTTTCCTCAGCTGTTCCTTGGACCTGGTGATCCCAAACATCCTCTGCATTCTCCTCGCCACCTTGTCCATAATATGTGCCTTTCGGCGGTTAGGGGTCTTGTATGGCCCTAATTCACCATCATAGTCCTTTTTTCGCATGATGTAAACTAACTCCACCATTTCCTGGAACCGCATATTAGTGGCTTTATATCTTCTTTTCCTTGATCGGGACGTCCCTGCCTCTGTCCCTTCACTTGTGGCATGAGAGCATCGTGCCCGCTCGTGTGACATCGCCATCTTTCCTTTCCCACAGAGATTATGGGCGTGGAAAAGATGAATTCTTACGCCATGGGCGGAGAAGAGGGCGGCGTTTAATACATACGCGGAGTGTAGAGAATGCAAACAACGTGTTTACGTCCGTTACGCGGAGAATCTTCGAGCGCATCCAGAACATACACAGTTAACGCCATATTTCCTAAAATCATTGATTAGGGGCCTCGCAAAGGTGACGAGGGCGGGGTTTCATAAATACGCGGAGTGTTTAAAAGGTTTACGCCGTGATTACGCATCTTACGCGGTAATTAGGCGAGCGTGAGAAACGAGGAGCGAGAGACAGGAAGGTAAGGAATTTAAAAATGTGATCAGCAGAGGCCTTGAAAATGTAGACACATGGGATGGGGGTTTGGGCTGTTGGTTGCACCCTTTTTAAGCTATTCTGTCTATGGGGTACCACAATGTTATTTTGGTATCCAAATGCTTTTGGACACCTCACAAAATAGAGATGTGAACAATGCTGTACCTCATTGACAACTTTTTGAATGGTGTATTCAGATCAGGCAAAGTATTGTTCAAGTGTTGGTTGTACAGAGGTCATTAGGAAGTGTCTTTTATGTCATCCATTGTCAGGGGTATGAGATTTACACATGAAAGAGTGCCTAGATGAAAACTGTCATTTGTAAGCATTGTTTAATTTAATATATTTAAAATATTTACTGCAATGTGAACAATGGCTCTGCATCTAGCAAATCAATGTTTGGTACAAGCAATGCGGCCGAGCTGCCAATCATTGTTTAAACAAGAGAGACTGTGTTTGGAATTAGATATAGGTAATAAATTTGAAGACACATATTAGATCAAGGTCAACGCTGATCCTTTGGAATATTTATTTTTCTGTGGTTTATGTTTTTGTAATCTAGACTCAAAAAGAAATATAATTTTTCAAAAATTGCAATGGACCTCCTACAAAGCAAGGAATCTATAGAGGCCTTACTTCAAAAATACCAGGACACGCCCATCCTGTGGAATTCAAAACACTCGTTATATTGCAATAAAGAGGTACGAGCGGCAGCACTAGAAGAGCTAGCAAATTATATGCAAACTTGGGTGCCAGGATGCACTGCCAACATGGTGAAGGATAAACTTGCCAACCTCAGAAGCACATACAGGAGAGCATACAAAGCTAATAAAATCAAAAAATCGGGAGCAGCAGCAAGACAAGCAAAGGAACCCAAACTGTGGTATTATAAACAGATGGCTTTTTTGCGGGACGAAATGGAAGGCAGGAAAACGATGTCCAGTCTTTCTTCCAACCTTTCCTCCATGCTACCTTCCAGCGGACATTCCCCAGATGACCACAGCCCTGCAGAGTCGGAGGAAGAGGGCCTGGCTGACAGAGATGCAGATCTGCCACCCTTCGATGAGGAGGTATAGTAGTTTCCTCTATATTTATGGCCTAAATAATTCTTGGTGGATTAATGATTAGATATTGAAAAAAAAAAACCAAGCTGGAAAAAAGCAAACAAAAAGGTGTACAGACAAATAGGTGTCAGGGATGACAACTGCAGGGGTCAGAAGTAGAGTGTATTCAAGTAATAATGAACAGAAAATACTGAACGAAAAACATGAAAATGAGTGTGGTTTTATTTAGCGAAATTGTAAAAAAATTCCTTTTTTTTACACACAGGAAGAAGAGATCAGCCAGGAGGTGGCAGATCCTCAGGTGTCTGTCAGCCAGGAGGAGGCCGGGGTCAGTGGCAGCCAGGAGGAGGCCGGGGTCAGTGGCAGCCAGGAGGAGGCCGGGGTCAGTGGCAGCCAGGAGGAGGCCGGGGTCAGTGGCAGCCAGGAGGAGGCTGGGCCCAGTGGCCTGCAGCAGGTCCACCCGGCCAGGAGAACCACCACCAGCCAGTCTTCTCCCCCCCAGGTGAGGCCATCAGGCCGAAGGAGGCAGTTGAGGCCTGTGGAGGAGGCAAGCCTCCGCATGATCCAGGAGGCAAGCGCCATCATGAGGGCCCCCCTCAACCCCACAGAGGCCTTCAGTGCCTCATTGGCCCATGATTTAAATGAAGGGGAGGAGGACCAGAGAAGACTGGCAAAGGCCCTGATGAACCAGGTCCTTTGGTGGATGCAGAGGGGCCTGCTGACCCCAGACACTGGGCTATGTGACCCGGCCCGGCTTGCGGAACACCATCCTCCTGCTGCCACATCAACCCCACCTGCAAGACCCCGTGTTCGATCCGCTGGAAGGCTGCCTGGAGGGAAGGCTGGAAAGAGGAGGAAACGTTGATTTTCTGCCTTCCATTTCCTTCCACATAAAGGACATCTTGTTTGTACTACCACAGTTTGGGTTCCTTTGTTTGTGTGCTGCTGCTTAATATTTTTGTGTTTGGCTCCTGAGGCTTGGAAGTTTATCCTTCACCATGTTGGAAATGCAAGTTTGCATATAGTTTGCTATCTATTCTAGTGCTGCCGTTCTTTTTATTTTTTGTGATGACATTTGCCAGAATAAAAGGCCTTTTGCTTTCATTTGAAAACATGTCTATTGTTTGTTATACTGTGGGGATTATTAGGCAGCAAACCTTTAATAAATATACAATGGGTAATTTACAAAGGACACACTCCTTGGGGGGGGGGGACATTTGGTGTGCCAACATGGTTTAATATTCTCTAATGAAACACCAAAAAAAAAAAAAAAATTTAAAAATACATGTAAAAAAAAAATAGTTTAAATGGTGACATAACTAGAAACAAAAAAAGAAATTAAAAAAATGCACATTCCTTTACAAAAATGAATACTCTAAATTATGGAGGACCACCAACCAAAACACACGTCTGGCATAGAAAACATTATTAAAGGATTACATCACAAGCAAGAAATGTGACATTTCAGTATGGGACAACTCTATTGAAATTGCATCAGCAAGAGAACGGGGTTATTCTAGCAAGAGAAGAATTAATCAAACGAGGCTTTAAAATGTGGTTTAGTGCGCCTTTTTAAGACATTGTTCTCTTGCTAGAATAAAAGGTTTCTAATGACGAATGTGCCATATCCCAAAGAAACGCGAGTTTTACCTGAACGAGCGCTCCCGTCTCCTCATTTGGACTGAGCATGCGCGGGGTTTTTGTACGCTGCTTTTGTGTACAGACGACCGAACATGTCTGACGGACACGATTCCAGCAGACTGTTTTAAAGCAAGACCAGGAAACAGTTGTTCGTTGGAAAACGGTCTGGCCGACGATTGTTTGCTGGAATTCTGTACGTTACTGCCTACACACGAACGAACATGTCCGCTGAAACTGGTCCGCGGACCAGTTTCAGCAGACATGTTTGGTCGTGAGTACGAGGCCTCAGAGTCTTGTTATGCCTTATGGGATTTGTAGTTCTGCAACAGCTGTAGGTCCGCTAATTGCATATGCCTGATCTATGGGCAAGCTGGTTGTACAGAAGTCAATCGCTTTATTGACTTCTGTACAACCAGCCTGTCAGGTTTTTTTTTGCTCAATCAGTGCCGCTGGCTATAGTCATGAACACTGATCATTGCATTCTGACAGCAGGGAACTCTTAATATGTGTGTTGATATGGGGTGTGTTGATTGGTTGAAAAAAAATGATTTGATTCCCCTGACAAACAAAATGCATTATCCATGGCCTGCCTTAGTGTTACAAAGAGAGTGTTTCATTGATTTTACCTTTAAACAAAGAAGAACATAATGAGGTTAGATATAGGGCACAGAGCACTGCATAACATGTTCTACTCTTTATTTATACTGACTGATCAGTAGTCATATTTCACTATTCTGGCCAGTGGCGACTGGTGAAGTTTTAGGATGGGGGTGCCAGACCTTGTCCTTCCTTTTTGACCCCTCCCACTTCTCATAAACCCCACCCCCTATGGACGGGTCACCACTGATACTGATTGTTTTAAATTAAGAAAATATATTTTTTAGAAACTAATGCAAAAATGGTCAACTTATTGTAAATACTTTTTATCAAAATGTGTTAATGTAATGTACATATAATATATTTTACCAAACATACAATATGCAACCTATAATACAATATTTTGTGTTTGTACCTCCTCATTTTTATATATTATTTGTAAATATCTATGCTAAGGTTACCATTTTCCCCTTTTTCCCAGGGATAGTTCACATTGTGAGGGGCTTTGTCCCTGGAAAATTGGCACCCCAAGATTCGTTGCAGTGTGCAGCCCCTGACTCAAGGCCCACAGCAAGTGTCAAACGAAAATTGAGTGGCCAGAGCGACTTCCTGATCACTGTACCCTGTGCGTTACTTATTTCGGAACCCTGCACTCTCTGCGTTACTTACTCCTGACCCCTGAACTCTAGGTGTTATATAATCCTAAAAGACTGTTCACTCTGCAAGTGGGGTTGCACTCATTTTCCCTCATAAATGTTAATGTGGTAAATCTTTACTTTGTAAAGAACACCCAATCAGGTGCAAGGATAATTAAAAAGGTATTTTTGTTTGCACGTGATTAAAAGATGGAAATCAGCAGAGTTTAACCACTTTTACTAAGCTCTGGGGGAAATGAATGCAACTGCACTTGCAGACTGCACAGCTTATTTGACAATAGGAAATCCACTCCGTGCTATATTTAAAGCGGGAGTTCACCCAAATTTTTTTTTTAACATTAGATTGATGCTCATTTTGTCAAGGGGAATCTGGTGTTTTTTTAAAAATCGAAGCAGTACTTACCGTTTTAGAGATAGATCTTCTCCGACGCTTCCGGGTATGGTCTTCGGGACTGGGCGTTCCTATTTGATTGACAGGCTTCCGACAGGCTTCCAACGGTCGCATACATCGCGTCACAAGTAGCCGAAAGAAGCCGAACGTTGGTGCGGCTCTATATGGCGCCTGCGCACCGACGTTCGGCTGCTTTTCGGAAAATCGTGACGCGATGTATGCGACCGTCGGAAGCCTGTTGGAAGCCTGTCAATCAAATAGGAATGCCCAGTCCCGCAGCCCATACCCGGAAGCGGCGGAGAAGATTGCTCTCTAAAACTGTAAGTACTGCTTCGATTTAAAAAAAAACACCCGATTCCCCTTGACAAAATGAGCCTTAATCTAATGTTAAAAATTAAGTTTTTGGGTGAATCTCTTGACCTCTGGATTCTGTATTTTACACTCCCTTTTACATACCTCTTTAATACCTTCCCACACTTACTGCAATGTGGCCACACCCACAATTTGCCATGATATGCTATGTGCACTGCATCATTGACCTTCTCATGGTGCCCAAGGTATTTTGGGCCAAATCCTCAAAAGAGATACGACGGAGTAACTGCTGTTACTCCGTCGTATCCCTGGTCCTAACTATGGAACTGATCCACAGAATCAGTTTTCCATAGTTAGGGAGAAGATCCGGCATGTGTAATTGAATTACACTGCCGGATCTTAGGATGCAGTACCGCATCCGCCGCTGGGGGCATTTCGTGTCGAAATGCCGCCTCGGGTATGCAAATTAGCACTTACGGAGATCCACAAAGCTTTTCTGCTTTGTTTTTTCTCCGTAAGTATTAAGTTGCATACGCAAAATTAGGGCTGCTTTTACATGGTGTAAAGTTAGTACACCATGTAAAAGCAGACCCTTCTGTCTAGCGACGCGTTTTTTTTTCGAATTTGAATTTTTTTTTTGCGCCGTATCTTTTTTTTTCCCGACGCAACTTTATTGACCCGTCGCAATCCACAAAGCCCGGCGTAACGTAATTTCGTGCTATGCACGTCGGGAAAATGACGTCACGAGCATGCGCAGTATGGCCGGCGCGGGAGCGCGCCTCATTTAAATGGGAATCGCCCCCATGAAATGAGGAACGCCTTGCGCCGGCGGAATTTAAGTTACACGGCCAGAAATTTCTAGGTAAGTGCTTTGTGGATCGGGCACTTAGGTAGAAATTTTAAGGCAGTGTAACTTAAATTAGAATTTCGCCGTTACGCCGGGTCTTTGTGGATTTGGCCCTTTGTCTTTATAAAGTTGTGCCCCTAAGTTTACATTTATGATTTTTTGGCCAGTTTTTCAGAGAATATGAATGATAACACAAAAACTTTTCTTTCACTCATGGTTAGTGTTTGGCTGAAGTCATTTATTATCAATCAACTGTGTTCACTATTTTAAATCATAATGACAACATAAACTATCCAAATGACCCTGATCAAACGATTTTATATACCGCTAATACTGTGTATTACCCCCTTTAACATCAATTCCTTTTTTCTTTTTTTGTAAAATTCTTTTTATTGAAACATTTTAGACATATCATACAACATATAAATGACTTGGCACAACACCAAGTTGAACATTCGGCCAACATGGTCAGCAGAAAAATATACTAAGGCCGCGTACACACCATCGGTCCAAACCGATGAAAACGGACCGAAGTTCAGTTTCATCGGTCCAAACCGTCCGTGTGTACGCCCCATCGGTCTTTGAGAGAACTTGCTTTAAAATCGAACCGATGGACCGATAGGTCCAAACCGATGGTTAGTACACAAAAGCATTGGTTCAAAACCCGCGCATACTCAGAATCAAGCTTGGAAGCATTGAACTTCGTTTTTTTCAGCACGTCGTGTGTTTTACATCACCGCGTTCTGACCCGATCGGATTTTGAACTGATGGTGTGTACGCACATCAGACCATCAAGCCGCTTCAGTGGTGAACCGATGAAAATGGTTCGTCGGACCATTCTTATCGGATGGATCGACCGTGTGTACAAGGCCTAACATTTGCCATCAACTGACAGCAGCTATACCAGTAGTGAACCCCTCCCCTCCCCATACCCAGCTACCCTCCCCCTTAACAAAATACCAAACCCAGATGAGCAAATTACTTCCTCCATCTCCACATATCGTTGCGGACATCTGGAATCATGCTCCACCCATTTTAGGAGAATGTCATATGCAACTCAGGACCCACCCCACATCTTTTATTCAATCAAGTACTAACCCACTGTTTGATCAAAGTCATACCATGCCCTCCATACTTTTTCAAATTTCTAACATCAATGACAGCTTGAAGTTTTTTGGGGTATTTGTGGATAAGGCTCTTTATCTTCTCAGATGGTAACGCTGCCCATTCCTCTTGGCAAAACGCCTCCAGTTCCTGGAAATTCTTGGGCTGTCTTGCATGAACTGCACGTTTGAAATCTCCTGAGTGGCTCAATGATATTGAGGTCAGGAGACTGAGATGGCCACTCCAGAACCTTCACTTTATTCTGCTGTAGCCAATGACAGGTCAAATTGGCCTTGTGTTTTGGATCATTGTCTTGTTGGAATGTCCAAGTACGTCCCATGCGCAGCTTCCTGGCTGATGAATGCAAATGTTCCTCCAGTGGCCCAGATTCAAGAAGCACTTGCGCGGGAGCAAGAGTGATTTGCGCCACGCAAGTACTGATTTGCTCCCATGCAAATTTGCGGCTGATTCAATAAACCAGTTAAGCCTGAAATGCGGCCATTTTCCCGCGCACGCAGCCTAGCTGCTCCTGCGCAATTTTCACGCAATTTTGCGCGGGGTGTAAGTTGCGCCTTCATGGAATTCCCTCAGCGAATATGCAAATTAGGTACTGCCGATGATTCAGAAACATGCGCGTGTGATGCGCATCTTGCGCTAGAAGCGCGCAAGCTTTTTTCCCCGGGCAAACTTGCTCCTGCTAAAAGCAGGGGCAAGTTAGCAAAAGATGGCCAAATGTCATCTGAAGGAGCGCGCAACTTCAGCAGCACCTAGACAGACGAGCTGAACAAGCAGAGCACCCACATTTTCGGGACCTCACATCTGTGCACCAACATGCCAGGGGCAGCTATGGTTCTTGATATTATATTGACTGAGCCGACTCGTAGGAGGGCACGGGAGAGGATTTACAGAGGGCGCTACAACCTTTTTGAGATGAGTGATAATGAGGTGTATCGCATGTTTCGCTTTAGCCCTGAAGTCATCCTTGAGTTGGTAACAATCCTGCAGGATGACATCAGCAGCCCGACCCATCGGGGACAGGCAGTGCAGCCACTGGTGAAGGTAGTGGCAACCCTTCATTTTTTGGCAAGTGGCTCATTTCAGCGCACAGGTGGAATGGTGGCGGGGATGTCCCAATCCAGCATGAGCAAGTGATCCCTGCAATACTCAGACGAATGGGCACACAATTTATCAAACCATCCACGGCTGACCTGCGGCAGAAGGCAATCAATGATTTTTATTTATTAGCCAGATTTCCACGCACTGTGGGTGCAATAGATTGTACCCATGTGGCACTACGCCCCCCCCCCCCCCCGGCTCCTCGAGCATATCTACTGCAACAGGAAACATTGGCATTCGATAAATGTGCAGATGATTGTGGATGCACATGGCCTCATATGGCATGTCCGTGCCAAACACCCAGGGTCAAGCCATGACAGTTTTATTTACCGACACAGCCCCATCCCAACCGAGTTTGACCAGAACATGTATGGAGACAGCTGGCTGATTGGTGAGTGACATGGGTGTCAGGTATGACTGCCCCCCCCCCCATGATGCACACATCACAAGGGGCACATGCACGACTAACATCCTCCTGTCTTTTTCCTTCCAGGTGACTCTGCATATGCCCTGGGTCCTCACATGATGACCCCATTTCGTAACCCTCAAACACCAGGAGAGTAAAGATATAACGAAGCCCATGCACGTACCCGTGCGGTGGTGGAGCGCACATTTGGCATCCTTAAATCTCGATTCCGATGTCTGGATAAATCAGGGGGGACCCTGTTGTATTCACCCAACTTTGTGTGCCAAATCGTCGGGGCATGTAGTATTCTCCACAATTTAGCTCAAAGAAGGGGCATGCACATTGAGCTACGCAATGACCTTACCCCCGAACCACACAACCCCCCCCCCAAGAAACACTACCGGATCTTCTGAGGGAAGAGCAATCCGGAATGGTCTTGTGGAACGTCTCTTTGCACATTAAACACACCCTGATCTTGTCACAAGTATAATGCATGTATGCACACCACTGTAGTCCCTAGCACACACCCGACACATGCACCCCAAATTGGATTAGACCCAACAATACCCCATGGTATTAGGGAGCAGCAACGCCGCGTCAAGGCTCCAATTATGTTGCTGTCCATTCATACACCTTTCACATGGCAGAGGGTGACACCCCTTTTCCAGCAGGAGTGCCACCCCCCCCCCCATTCACACACCAGTCACACTGTAGTATACACTCCTCACCGTGTGTAGGGACTACAAATAAATATAAAACTCATATCCTGAGCATATATAAAAAAAATGAACCTCATATCCTGAGCATATATAAAAAAAATGAACCTTATATCCTGAGCATATATAAAAATAATAAAAAAATCATATTCTGTTGAATAAAAAAATGTAGACATTAAATTATTTTTTTGTTTTTTTCTTTGGGCCAAGGGTGCCCCGGCTCTGGCTCCTCAATCTCCGTGGTGCGGAGGAGGCATGGGGTGGGGATTGAGGGGGGGGAGGATCATCAACCCCTACTTCCACACTCCTCGCCGGTGGTGGCTGCATGCCCTCCATGGCGTTGGCCAGGCGGGCGAGGATGGTGTTGGTCTGGGCCAACATCCTCATTTGGCGGGTGGTGGTATCCCGCTGATGACGGCGGGTCATTCTCCCCTCCTCCCGCACTGCAGCGGTGTTGGCCTGCACAGCAGCGGTATTGGCCTCCACCGCAGCTGTCATCCTGCTTAATAATGCGGGTGTGGTCTCCTGAGCCACCAAGCAGGTGACTATGGCCTTGGTGTTGCCACTAATTTCCCCCAGGCTCTGTGAGACATGTTTGTCCCGGTCCGCATGCAGGGTGAGGGCATGCTGCACAGAGGTGGAGGTGGATGCCATGCTGTCCGCCAGACGATGCACCTCTCCCACCATGGCCCCTATATGGCGGGTCTGCAGGGCCTGCTCCTCCAGCAGACCGTCACGCAGACTGGAGGATATATGCCTCGTTTTCGACTGAGCCTTCCTGGGAGGAGAGGCTCGGGCATGGACAGAGGGAGAAGGGGAGGGGTCCACAATGGAGGGGCTTGCCCTGGAGGGGCTTGCCCTGGAGGGGGATGACGTGCTGGGCGGGGGGGGTGGTGGGTTGCTCAGGGATGGTGGTATCCTCCTGGAGGGAGCCAGAGTCCTCCTGGATGAGGAAAAAGGAATCCTCCTCCAATACCACTTCCTCCTCCATACTTGGCCCCGGTAGGATCTCCTCCTGGACCAACATAGACAGAATGTCCATGGGGCCTGACTGTACCCCTGGCTCTGGTATGGATGGGCTGGGTCGACCCGCAGCCGAAGACGGCCCAGCTTCATCTTCATCATCACCACCTGTGGATGACACCAAAACGAAATAGTTTGCTGGTGCAACACACTGCTCACATGTTCACTTCTACCCCCAAATATGTTCACTTCTACCCCCTCCCATGATGCACAGCAGATATGAAACAAAATTAATACTTCCATCTTCACTTCTACCCACAAATATGTTCACTTCTACCCCCTCCCATGATGCACAGCAGATATGAAACAAAATGAATACTTCCATCTTCACTTCTACCCACAAATATGTTCACTTCTACCCCCTCCCATGATGCACAGCAGATATGAAACAAAAATAACTTACCAGTCCCCAAGTTCCCAACAGTGGAGTCGTACCCTTCAAGTCTCTCCACCTGCTTCTGCACAAACGTTTGGGCAATAAGCTGCTCCTCCTGATTGAGCCGGATATTACATCGCGGCCCACCTCCCGTGCCACCAGTATATTTTCTTATAAGAGCCAGTTTATCCCGGACCCTGCGCCTCATATCGTTGAGCTTTTTCTGGATGTCATCCCAGGTACGCTCTTCATTACCCAGGGCATTGATGTCCAGGGCTATGGCTTCATATATAGCCCTCCTTTGGGCAACGGTGGTGTTTGCCCGCTGGGCACCAAATAGAAGCTCTTTATGTTGCTGGAGTGCAGCAATTAAAATGTCCATCTCCGCAGCCACAAAGTTTGCCTTCCTTTTTTTGGTTCCTTTAGGAGGTGCCATCTCTTGAAAATGGGCTGAATTTCCTTGCTCAGGGGGGGTAGGAAAAAGCAGAATGAAATTCAGCAAAGAACCTGCGCAAGTCTGCTCCTATTTATTTGCTCAATGCAAGCAGCTGAGCATGATTTGCCCTGAAATTATGCTAGGCGCAGTTTGACGCATGCGCAGACGGCAGCGCTCTAACTGCGCATGCGCGCGCCCGGCGCAAACCTCTGCTGAGCCGAAAATTCCTCATTTACATAGGGGCACACCCACTTTGACTTGCACGGCCTTGCGCCCTCAGCTTTGCCTTAAACAGGAGCAAATTAACTGAACAAACGATTCCTGAATCAGGTGGCAATTTGGCAAAATTGCTCCAGCGCAGAGAAATTCAGCTGAGCAGCTCATGTGTAAGTAATGGGCAAATCTACCTGAATCTGGGCCAGTGTTTTTAGATAACATACTGCATTCATCTTGTCATCAATTTTGACCAAATTTCCTGTGCCTTTGTAGCTCACACATCCCCAAAACATCAGCGATCCACCTCTGTGTTTCACAGTAGGAATGGTGTACCTTTCATCATAGGCCCTGTTGACTCCTCTCCAAATGTAGCAATTATGGTTGTGGCCAAAAAGCTCAATTATGGTTTCATCACTCCAAATGACTTTGTGCCAGAAGGTTTGAGGCTTGTCTCTGTGCTGTTTTGCATATTGTAAGCGGGATACTTTGTGCCATTTGCGTAGTAATGGTTTTCTTCTGGCGACTCGACCATGCAGCCCATCTTTCTTCAAGTGCCTCCTTATTGTGCATCTTAAAATAACCACACCAATGTTTTCAGAGAGTCCTGTATTTCACCTGAAGTTATTTGTGGGTTTTTCTTTGCATCCTGAACAATTTTCCTGGCAGTTGAAATTTTAGTTGGTCTACCTGACTGGTTTGGTTTCAACAGAACCCCTCATTTTCCACTTCAATTAGAGTTTGAACACTGCTGATTGGCATTCTCAATTCAATGGATATCTTTTTATATCCCTTTCCTGTTTTATACAGTTCAACTACCTTTTCCCGCAGATCCATTGACAATTCTTTTGCTTTTCCCATGACTCAGAATCCAGAAACATCAGTGCAGCACTGGATGAAAGATGCAAGGGTCTGCCAGGAGTCCAGAAACTCATTGATCTTTTATACACATGCACTAATTGCAAGCAAACAGATCACAGGTGAGGATGGTTACCTTTAATAGCCATTCAAACCCCTTTGTGTCAATTTGTGTGCATGTTATCAGGCCAAAATCACCAGGGTATGTAAACTTTTGATCAGGGTCATTTGGGTAGTTTCTGTTGTCATTATGATTTAAAAAGAGTAAACACAGTTGATAATAAATGGCCAAACACTAAACATGAGTGAAAGAAAAGTTTTTGTGTTATCATTCATATTCTCAGAAAAATGGCCAAGAAATCATGAATTCTGCCAGGGTATGTAAACTTGTGAGCACAACTGTACCCAATGTCAGCCTCTTGTTCAAAAGTCTGAGATCAATTGTTTCAGGGTGTATTAAAAATGGTAGCGTGGTTTTGTGGGTGTGGCTACAAGTGAGGAAGTAGTTTTGTGGAGTTGGTTAAAAGAGGATGTGGTTATTGGGGTATCCCTGGATTTCATCTGAAAATCCTGTAGCCTTAAAGAGAAGTTCCGCCCACCCCTTTAAAAATTAAAAGTCAGCAGCTACACGTACTGTAGCTGCTGACTTTTAACATTAGAACACTTACCTGTCTTGGAGTCCAGCAATGATGGCTTCGCAGCCGATGTTTATGTCGGCTGGTCGGGTAATGCTGCCGCCATTGCTGGTAAGGGAACTCGACAGAGTAGCCTTTTCGACTGCATGGCCGGTGCGCAGGGCCGGTCTCTCACTTGCCCGGAAGAAGGGGAGGGAAGAGGACGGAGGAGAGGGTTACGTACTTCTCCGTGGCCCGATCTCCCAGAAGCGGGAACAAAAAAACAGGTACCCGGACACCCCTCATATTACGTCCTGGACTTTCAGTGGGAATATCTGAAAGATGCCTGCAGCTACATAGAGCTCTTAGAGATGGTCACCAGTCATCTCTATGATCGTCGGAGGCCCGGGCGCGATGTATTGAAATACCGTGCAAGATAAAAAGTTGCAATGACCGCCATTTTATTCCCTAGGGTAATAAATGGTAGTATCAAGAGGATGTGGCGCTCCCTATTTTTGTTAGATGGAGGACAGATAAAATTCCAGGGGATGAACCAATGGGGCTTGTCGGGTATCCTAAAATAGGTACAGTCCCAAAGATAGATGGACTGCCTATAATGATGACTGGTAATTAGATGTAGGTATGTAAATGTGGTATTGGAATACCTATACCATGACCACCAACATAGGTAAGGTATAAAGGAAAATATCAGATGTGTGAGTGCAAAAAATCTCCGTAACTCTGTATAGTGGTCCTCATATCCAAAAGTCAGGATCCTGTGCAGGCTAGGATTCCTGATGCGTTACACTCCTGTGTTTGAGCTGCACACAGAAGGATTTTTATCCTAATGCATAAAATGTATTGAGATAAAAAAAAATCTGTCTTTAGAACCACTTTAACCACTTTCCATCAATAGACTTCCTCCCGTGCATGAGCAGTGTGTTTTGTGATCAAAGTCAATGAGTAAGTGGTAAGGGGCCGATCCCAGCCCCTTACCACGTGATCAGCTGTCAGTCAATGACAGCTGATCATGTGATGTAAACAAAAGATTGTGAATCTGCTTTTTTTCTGCTCGCGCTGACAGCGTGAGCAGAAAACAAAAGATGATCACTGGCTTTGGTCAAAGGGATAGCTGGCCGAAGAGGGTGAGACATCAACCAAGTATCTGTGCCCACCAGTGCCGCCTGCCAGTGCATAGCAATGCCGTCAACCAGTGCCCACCAGTACCACCTATCAGTGCACACCTGTGCCACCTATCAATGCCCATCAGTGCCTCATCATCAGTGCCACCTATCAGCACTGCCTATTGGTGTCACCTAGCGGTGCCCATCAGTACCACACATCAGTGCCCATCAGTGCCACCTATCAGGGCCCCCTATCAATGCCCTTTAGTGCCGCTCATCTGTGCCACCCATAAGTGCCATCCATCAGTGCCACCCATCAGTGCTAACTATCAGTGCCCACCAGTGCTGCCTCATCAGTGCCCACCAGTGCCGCCTCATCAGTGCCCACCAGTGCTACCCATCAGTGTCCATCAGTGCCACCTTATCAGTGCAGCCCATCAGTGCCCATCAGTACAGCCTCATCAACGCACAAATCCTAGATGCCTTCGTAGCCAAGGTGGAAGCAGCGCATGGGAGAATGGGGGCTAGAAAGCGCCCCCCGATATCTGCTGAGGACAACTCAGATGCGTTGCCGGGTCCAGCTAGTGCTCATGACCCTGGCCCTGAGGTATCTGAAGATGCGGACCAAGAACCCTCTTGAAGAGAGTTTCTTAAAAAAGATGGACCTCGCCCCCGATAGTGGCCCCTCCTGTGTCCAGATTAAACAAGCTCCACCATACCAGTGGAGGGGGCTCCCGCCTTCAAAGACCCTGTGGACGAGAAGGCTGAGGTGATCACCCGCAACCTGTACATGGTAGTGTGTTTGACGGTATGCCCAACCATAGTTGGGGCCCTGGTGTCTCAGACACTCACGGAAGGGGCAAAGATGCTGCGCTATGGGTTACAAGCGTCAGGCTTCCTCGAACGAGGTAGCCCTAGCTGACCTACTAGTACAAGGCCTAAAACTCATTTGTGAATCAGCCTTGGACACTATTCCTCTGCTGGCCAGAGCTTCAGGTCAGGCGGTGGTGCTACGTCATCTACTTTGGTTAAGATTTGGTCCACCAACCAATCTTCCAAGAAAGCCCTGATGGACTTGCCCTTTAAGGGCGACAGACTTTTTGGAACTTCCCTGGATGACATAATTAAAGATGCTACAGGAGGTAAGAGCAAACTGCTCCCACAGTCCAAAAAGGGGAAGGAGCCATGCCGTAGACAAGGGCCCTTCTTACCGCACCCAAGCGGTTTTCTCGTCCGCCCAGTACGGCGGGTAAAAGACCACAGGCCGATAAAGCGCCTGCTCAAGGACTGAGACGTCCCTGGTTTTGCAAACTCAACAAACCTGCAGACAAAGCTACGTCTGCATGAAGGTTTGCCCCCACCCATCTCTTGGGTGGGGGGACGTCATCGCGACTCGGTGGACATCTGAGGTCCCCGACCGGTGGGTTTGCAAAGTAGTGTCTTCAGTGTACAAGATAGAACTTCTATCTTGCCCACCAAACACCTATTTGGGGCAGTTTAAGACCTGCTGAAACGCGGGGTGGTTATTCCTGTCCCAGTATAGGGGTTTTACTCCAATCTGTTCATAGTACCAAAGAAGGAGGGCATTCACCCAATTCTGGACCTCAGGCCCCTCAATTGCTTTGTGAAGGTACAAAGATTCCGGATGGAATCGGTTCGCTCTGTCGTCACTGCCTGCCAGCTGGGGGACTTTCTGGCATCCTTGGACATCAGGGATGCCTATTTACATGTCCCCATATGCACAAAGCAGCAGAGACTTCTGCGCTTTGCGGTCGGGGAAGACCACTATCAATTTGTGGCTCTCCCCTTTGGCCTGGCATCGGCACCAAGGGTGTTCACCAGGGTGCTTGCCCTAATTCTCGCCCTACTAAAACAACGTGGCATCGCTATCGTGGGCTACTTGGACGACCTGGTGAGGTGAGCGTATCTATAACAGGTCAGACCCTCAGACACTTTGGGTGGCTACTGAACATTCAGAAGTCAGTAATGGTACCGACTCAACGCCAAGTATATCTGGGATTGATTCTGGACTCCTCAGAGGCAAAGATTTTCTTCCCTGTGGAAAAGTTGCATACCCTTCGGGCTGTGGTTTGGTAGTTGACATCCCAGAAGGGTCGTCACTCCGCTTTTGCATGCGAGTCCCGGGCCTCATGGTGGCCTCCTTCGAGGCGGTACCATAGGCGCAATCTCACACGCGAGTGCTACAGAAGGAAATTCTTTCCAGATGGGAAAAGCGCCCATCATCCCTGGATTATCAAATCAGGGTGAGCCACTTGGTCAGGGCCTCCCTTGTGTGGTGGCTGACCTCACTGGCACTTCTGTCCAGGAAGTCGTTCCCTCCTTATCACTGGATAGTCATTACGACGGACGCCAGCCTTACCGGGGGGAGTCTGGGGGGTTCAGTCGACCCAAGGTTGCTGGTCTCCAGAGGATTCCCATTTGCCGATCAAGGGCCTGGAACTTCGGGCAATCAGGCTGTGCCTCTCCACATGGTCTCAGAGGCTACGAGGGCATCCAGTCAGGATCCAGTCAGACAACGCCACGGCGATGGCATATGTCAACCATCAAGGAGGAACAAGAAGCTTGGCTGCAGAGTCAGAAGTCGCTCACATCCTAGGTGGGCAGAAAGGAGCATATACCGGCTCTGTCGGCCATATACATTCCGGGTGTGGAAAACTGGCAGGCGGACTACCTGAGTACTATGCCGGAAAAAGCCTTATGTAAACGACGTAAAAAAATGCGCCGGGCGGACGTACGTTTCTGAATCGGCGTATCTACCTAATTTGCATATTCGACGCGGAAGTCTAGGGAAGCGCCCCTCTAGCGGTCAGCGTAAATATTGCACCCTGAGATACGACGGCGTAGGAGACTTACGCCGCTCGTATCTAGGCAACATTGAGGCGTATCTGATTCTATGAATCAGGCACCGAGATGCGATGGCCCGCATTCGGAGTTACGACGGCGTATCTGGAGATACGCCGACGTAACTCCTTTCTGAATCCGGGCCTACAAGTTGATGTGAGTTCATCTTCAAATGCTTCTTCGGCCGCAAAGTTTTGCAGGCGGCTGTTTAGAGTTACAACTCCTCAGTTGAGAAGCTCTGTTTTGTTTTGGGGTGAAGTTTAATTTTATGCTTCCCACCCCTCATTTTGACACTGCTTTGGGACGTCCCACTATCTCAAGATTAAGGCTGTGTCCATCCATGAACGAAAGAGAAAATAGGATTTTTTGCTCACCTTAAAATCTCTTTCCCTGAGTTCATGGATGGACACAGCACCCACCCCTCTCTTTTTTTTTAAGTTTGTACTGCTTGCTACAAACTGAACTGCTTGGTGCAGGCTGAGAGGATTTAGTCAGTGGGACCGCACCCTGGGCGGGGCGGTTCAGCTTTGAAGTTGTTAACACTTTCTGTCTAGTCACTCCTAAAGATAGGCTATCCCACTATGTCAAGATTAAGGCTGTGTCCATCCATGAACTCAGAGAAAGAGATTTTACGGTGAGCATAAAATCCTATTTTTCTTCTGTTTAAGCCATTCTGTTGTTGATTTAGTTCTATGCTTTGGGTCATTGTCCTGTTGCAACACCCATCTTCTGTTGAGCTTCAGCTGGTGGACAGATGGCCTTAAAGGGTCACTAAAGGAAATTTGTTTTGCTGAAATGACTGTTTACAGGGTATAGAGACATAATAGTTAACTGATTCCTTTTAAAAATGATTAAAAATAGATAAAAACCAATCATATAATGTACCTGCAGTTTAGTTTCGTTTTTGCTGTTGTTTCCTGGTTCTCTGATGTACAGAGACAAAGAGCCAATACAGGGCAGTGATGCTTTGTAAAACGAAACTGGATTGGTGCTGACACACAGTAATCACACCTCTTGATTAGTCACCACAGTGAGAAATCTCCCAGTACTGTGGTGATCAGGAAACAGACAACCAGGAAGTGTCCAAAACAGAGAGGAATTACAGAAACATCAGAGCAAAAACGAAGGAAGCTATTTAGCTAAAAAAAAAAAAATCCTTTAGTGACCCTTTAAGTTCTCCTGCAAAATGTCTTGATAAACTTGGGAATTCATTTTTCCTTCGATGATAGCAATCCATCCAGGCCCTGATGCAGCAAAGCAGCCCCAAACCATAATGACCTCACCACCATACTTCACAGTTGGGATGAGGTTTTGATGTTGGTGTGCTGTGCCTTTTTTTCTCCACACATAGTGTTGTGTGTTTCTTCCAAACAACTCAACTTTGGTTTCATCTGTCCACAGAATATTTTGCCAGTACTGCTGTGGAACATCCAGGTGCTCTTGTGCAAACTGTAAACGTGCAGCAATGTTTTTTTTTGGACAGCAGTGGCTTCCTCTGTGGTATCTTCCCATGAAATCCATTCTTGTTTAGTGTTTTACGTATCAAAGATTCACTAACAGGGATGTTAGCATATGCCAGAGACTTTTGTAAGTCTTTAGCTGGCACTCTAGGATTCTTCTTCACCTCATTGAGCAGTCTGCGCTGTGCTTTTGCAGTCATCTTTAGAGGACGGACACTCCTAGGGGGGAAAAGCAGCAGTGCTGAACTTTCTCCATTTATAGACAATTTGCCTTACTGTGGACTGATGAACAGCAAGGATTTTGGAGATACTTTTATAACCCTTTCCAGCTTTATGCAAGTCAACAATTCGTAGGTCTTCTAAGAGCTCTTTTGTGCGAGGCATCATTCACATCAGGCAATGCTTCTTGTGAAAAGCAAACCCAGAACTAGTGTGTGTTTTTTATAGGGCAGTGCAACAGTAACCAACACCTCCAATCTCATCTCATTGAATGGACTCCAGTTGGCTGACACCTCATTCCAATTAGCTCTTGGAGATGTCATCAGTCTAGGGGTTCACATACTTTTTCCACCTGCACTGTGAATGTTTACATGGTGTGTTCAATAAAAATATGGTCACATTTAATTCTTTGCGTGTTAATAGTTTAAGCAGACTGTGATCGTCTATTGTTGTGACTTAGGTGAAGATCAGATCACATTTTATAGCCAATTTGTGCAGAAATCCATATCATTCCAAAAGGGTTCACATACTTTTTGTGGCAACTGTATATATACACTGAGCAAAATAAAAAAGGCAGCACTTTTGTGTTTGTCCTTATTTATCATGAGCTGAACTTAAAGATTTACAACTTTTTACACAAAAGGCCTATTTCTCTCAAATATTGTTCACAAATCTGTCTAAATCTGTGTTAGACCGCTTTCACACTGGGTCGCTTTGCAGGTGCCATAACGCTAAAAATAGCGCCTGCAAAGCGACCTGAAACAGCCGCTGCTGTCTCTCCAGTGTGAAAGACCCGAAGGCTTTTACACTGGAGTGGTGCGCTAGCAGGACAGTAAAAAAAATCCTGCTAGCAGCATATTTGAAGTGGTGTATACCACCGGTCCTGCCCATTGAAATCAATGGGGCACTGCAGCTATACCGCCGCCAAAGCGCCTCTGTTTTTAACCCTTTCTCAGACGCTAGCGGGGGTAAAACCGCTCTGCTAGAGGCCGAATAGCGCCGCAATATTGATGGTAAAGCGCCGCTAAAAATAGCGGCACTTTACCGCCAATGCCCCAGTGTGAAAGGGGCCTTCGTGAGCACTCCTTTGCCCAGATAATCCATCCACCTCACAGGTGTGGCATATCAAGATGCTGATTAGACAGCATGCTTATTGCACAATAAAGGGCTATTTTAAAATTTAGATTTTTTGAGCTTTGGATCTCTGAAGCCTCTCCAGAGTTATCATGGGCTTCTTGGCTGCTTCTCTGATTAATGCTCTCCTTTTCCGGCCTGTCAGTTTAGGTGGACGGCCATGTCTTGGTAGGTTTGCAGTTGTGCCATACACTTTCTATTTTTGGATGATGAATTGAACTGTGCTCTGTGGGATTTTAAAGCTTGGGATATTTTTGTATAACCTAACCCTGCTTTAAACTTCTCCACAACTTTATCCCTGACCTGGTGTGTTCCTTGGCCTTCATGATGCTGTTTATTCACTATGGTTATCTAACAAATCTCTGAGGGCTTTACAGAACATCTGTATTTATACTGAGATTAAATTACACACAGATATACTCTATTTTAAAATTTGGTGACCTCTGAAGGCAATTAGTTCCACTAGATTTTAGATAGGGGTATCAGCATAACGGGGGCTGAATACAAATGCATGCCATACTATTCAGATATTTATTTGTAAAAATAAAATAAAAACATTTATTATTTTCCTTCCACTTCACATATATATGCCACTTTGTATTGGTCTATCACAAAAAATCCCAATAAAATACATTTACGTTTTTGGTTGTAACTGTATAAACCTATGGGACTGTAAAGTTTATTATGGTGTCAATTGTTTTTTTAATGAACCAACTTTATACTAGTGAGGTCACACAGATTATCATGGCTGTTTCCTGTAAGACTTTAGGGGTTATTAAAAACATGCAAACAAGCATGCATTTTGCTCTGAAAACAGTAAAAAAAGATAACAGTAAGAAACTCTGCCTTGTTAGAATATCCTTTAAAAGCTCTCTGCAAGTCTTCCCATGGAAGAGATTCCTGTATCGTAATCTACAGGGGGAAGCATATGATAAGATGCAGCCGGTCTCCCTGGCCGTCTTGTGGGAGCTACCTAAAGGCCACCAGGAGCAAAGAGGAAGTTCAGGGGCTTTTCTCAGCTTTAATATTGCTATGGAAACTATTTCCTGGGGATTAGCGTCAATCTGGGCTTCATATAGAAAACAAGTACCATAGACACATAGCAACAAGAGCAAAAATGTATGTTTAGTGTGGCGCATCTAAACGGTGTGTCACACATTCACTAACACAAAAAATACTACTACTATCCCAGAGATGTAATATTTAATTGCCAACATAGAATTTGCAACCAAATGACAGAAGAGACTACCATCCAGTATGTCTCCCTAAACAAAAAAGTCAATTAGTAATTACATTATACAATTAATTATTAATATCTGTATATCCCCCAAAAAAATGTTTGGATTCATGTATATGTTGTGTAAAATGAAAAATATATAAAATAAAGATTATACAAAAAAAATTATTGCACTTTAACATTATTTTACTGGTAATTATTAACCTTTTCCTGCCCGGACATCCTTTCACAAAAGGAAAAGGTTAATAATTACCAGTAAAATAATGCTAAAGTGTAATAAATAATGTTAGCATTTTATTACTAAATTACTCTGCAATTTAAGGAGTAGTACTGAATAGTAGTCTCTTCTATCATTTGGATGCAAATTCTATGTTGTCTTATGATGTCCTTTCAGAATCGCATCCTGCGTGTGCTCCAAGGGCCATGCTCCAGCTCGATCTGTCACACCCTGTATTCACCGGACATGGCCGATGACAGAGAGCCGCCAGTACCTTGTGATCGATGAAAATTGAGAAAAAAAGAGAAAAATTTAATATATATATATATAAAAAAAAAAGAATACTGAAAAATAATATATATATATATATATATATATATATATATATATATATATATATATATATATATATATATATATACATACAGTATATCTATATATATATATATATTATACTGTCAGCAGTCATTGAAGAGGTTAAAAAAACCTTTCAAGATAGATATGGGAGTTGGCAATGCTGAATTGTTTTTAAGTTCTAGGACCGTGCTTCTAATTCTGCCTTCTGTACCTAGTGAGTCACATCACCTCTGAAGGTTAGAACTTGAGACAGAAATGTGGGGAATGCGTGGTTCACCACAACAAAAATTGGATGTGGCTACATTGCGTTAAATATTGGGCATTACTTAAATGTATATATGATATGTGAGTTATACAAAGGAGAGGCCACGACAACACAATTTAGTGAAAGTACAACACACAGCACATACATATAGCAAAACCCAACAGCGTACATGTGTGCTACTTAAACCAATTCCTTAATTAAAGGATACCTAGGTACAACGATCCCATGGGAACAGGGTAAGTATAGCAAGCCAGGGTCAGGCAAGGGGGCAGGATGGCAAGTGGAATAGCAGGTGAGGGCAGGAATAAGAAATGCAGGCTAGACAGGACTATGATTGGCTGTCACATTGGTCACATTATTGTTATTATTATTATTATTATTATTATACAAAATTTACATAGCGCCAACAGTTTACATAGCACTTTACAATATGAAAGGGAGACAATACAATTACAATACAATAAAATACAAGAGCTTACAATCTAATAGGGTAAGGCAGGTGGTACAAAAGGTTGTAACTGTGGGGAATGAGCTGATGGAAGTGGTAAAAGATTAGTTGGAGACATGATAGGCTTCCCTGAAGAGATGAGTTTTCAGGGACTGCCTGAAGGCAGCTAGAATAGGAGATAGCCTGACAGGTTGTGGTAGTGAGTTCCAGAGGATAGGAGAGGCTCTGGAGAAATCCTGGAGACAATCATGGGAATGGCTTTGTATGCTGGGTGATCGGGAGTCAGTGTAGGGATTGGCGGAGAGGGGTGGCAGACACTGAGTGGTTGGTAATGTGGATAAGTCTGGCAGAAGCATTTATGATAGACTGAAGAGGGGCTAGCCTATGGGGAGGTAGGCCAACGAGAAGGGAGTTGCAATAGTCAAGATGAGAGATAACAAGGGAGTGAATGAGTAGCTTGGTGGTTTCATTTGTTAAAAAGGGGCATATTTTAGAGATGTTACAGAGGTGAAGTCTACAAGCTTTCGACAATGATTGGACTTGGGGCTGAAAGGACAGGTCAGAGTCTAGGATTACACCTAGTACCCTGGGGCATGAGGGGCAGGGGGGAATATTACCAGCTCGGTTTTAGAGAGATTTTGTTTAAGGAAGTGGTGCACATCCATGCTGATATGTCAGTTAGCAAGTTAGTAATGCGAGAGGAGACTGAATGAGCGGGGTGAGGAGCAGACAAACAGATTTGTGAGTCGTTGGCGTATAGATGGTATTGGAAGCCGTGGGCATATGATCAGGAGCCTTTCCCAAGAGCTCCTGGTCTTAAGCAGTGAATTCAGATGGCCACTGGTAGACACCTGCTAGGATACACTAGGATTGCACCATTCCTGCTTATTAGCAATAGTGTCACCAGTGGGTGCTCTGGCTGTGCTGTACGTTCCTGTCATTCTATGGTTAATGGTGGAGTCTGAGCCTACTTGCAGTATACTTTGCACATATATGCCACATATATATACCCACAAAATATTCTGTAAAGTGGCAATAAACAATATTCTTATTCTCCTTTCAACTGCAAGAAGCAGTGTACATTAGTTGTGGCCATGTGCACTGCTCTATGCACACTACAAATCCTATAGTCCATATTTACAAGTCAGTTTCAGGAGTGAGCAAGAGAGGGTGGCTGTTTATACATACAGTGGGACCATGGAGAATGACGAGAGCCATCCTCTAACAGGAAGTTAGAGTCAGTGGAGACTGAAAGCAATAGAAGTTATTTTTGGGGTTAAGAATACATACCTGAATAGGATTTTTTTTTTTTAACCAGACCAGTTAAGTAATTTAATTATTCTGCCACAAGTGAGTCTCACAGACACACATAAACCTTAGCACAAAAGATTATTTTAAAAAAATGAAAATTTTTCATTACATTTTTTTTCCTGCAAAAAGAATATAGACAGAAAGCTAACACTGTGGGGGAGATTTTCTAAAACAGGAACATGGAAAATCTGGTGCAGCACTGCATAGAAACCAATCAGCTTCCAGGTTTTACTGTCAAAGCTTAACTGAACAGGCTGAAGTTAGTAGCTGATTGGCTACCATGCATAGCTGGACCAGATTCTGAGTACTCCCGTTTTAGTAAGTCTCCCCCTTTGTCTGAGCCTAAAGCCTAGTACACATTATTAGAAAATCAGACGGACAATCATTCGGTTTTTTTCTCGAATGTTCACACCATGTTTAAAACGAGAAATCTAATGGTACAAAAACTTCCCATGCCCGTAGCTACATTCCAGAGTAGAATTGGTAGTGATGTCATAGTAACAATAACAATAATAATGATATTGAGTCAAATCAAAAATAGTATTATTATATTTATTATTAACAACTATTAATCATAACTGTTTTTTTGTAGTCCAATAGATAATTTGTAGACTGGTAAACTGTATACAGCTTTTCACTTATCGCAGAAATTTCAGGTTATATTTCCTTAGAAAAATCTTTTATTATCCTAATATTTTTCGTTGCCATCTTCTTCTGGGTAGTAATTTGTTTCAGATCATGCACAGTCTTCTTCACTTGATTTTAAAAGACAATACTGTGCTAACTAAATTAAAATAGTTCATTTTTGGTAACTAACAAGAAAAAAAATTCAACACGTCCCTTCGGAAATTTTCATGTGAATAGCTGACATCGGCTCTTGAAAGTTTTATACTTACAGACAAAAAATTAAAAGATCATTCTGAATATGGATATTTTTATCTGATTTTCTAATAATGTGTACTAGGCTTAATTTAAAAAAGAACTTCATTAAAATAGTTGTGGACTATACAGCAAGAAAAAAGAGGGGAGCACGTCCTATGCTCACTATATTAATTAACTGTGCAGGATGTTCTTCCTGTCACAGCAACCCATTAGTTGCGGACTCCATTGGCAGATATCAATGCAATACAAAAAGACCCCCCCCTCCCCCGGGAGGAAAAACAAAAGAAATGGATCTATACAGCAAGCAGCAACTAAGACAATAAACACCATGGTCAATTGTATGCAATGTAATGGGGAAGATAACAAAGCGGTAAATTTAGGAGTATGTAAATATAACATAAGTGCAATAGTCATGACTATGTAATGTGAGACAGAGCAAGTTCTGGACCTGCAAGACCCTAGTGACCCACTAGATTGCTAGAAACAAGATAATAGCCCTGAAGTCTTTGAAAAACAAGTCAGCCATCACGTTCTGCTTAACCCAGTTTATCAAAGTCAAAGATATTACTGCTGTACTCTACTGTATGTCTGATTGCCATAAAGTATAAGCTTTATTGTTGGGAAATTAAGTTCAGACCACAATACAGAATCTCTCCCACATATCACTTACACTATTAATCATCAGGTGCATCAGTGTCTTTGGTATCAGATCTCTAATAGATTTGTTTATAATAGCCATATAGGAATCCACCAAGTTACGGATTGTTTCAACTTGCCGCTCTAGCTGCGGATCCATTGAAAGGTTATCTGCTTGTGAGACCTCCTCCGTATCTGTCTAAAAGGATCAATAACAAAAATGAATTTGTAAGTAACGTATATAGTTACAAACATGCAACTATTTATTAAATATTAATATGTGCAGCATTTCACAATGATATTAAAATATTCACAATATTTATCAGAATACTTTTTTTTTTTAATTGTAACAACATAAAGATGATTAACAAATCATTTTTTTAATACAAAATTATTGGAGCTTGGTGATATTATAAATGCACCACCTAATAATTATATAGAACAAATAATACCCACAGGGCAGAAAGGTGGAGTTTTGAGGTACGGAAAAATTGATCAACATCAAATTACCAAAAAAAATGTTTTAATTATATTACATAGACAATAAAAAATTACTCTAAAATATTCGGGCAAAAAACAGCCCTGTGGTTACAGTACAGAAGAATGGTTGCCTCTACATGTTTCACCACAATCGTGGCTTCATCTGGAGCTTCTGTAGTACCTTTACATACCATATCACTAAAATAAAAAAATTCTAAAAAATAATACGTTTTAATAATAAACACATTTAAATATGGAGACCCTGAAAGGAGTCCCTATTCACATAAATTCAACATAATAAACAACAAAAATAGGTCATTTAGAGTATTTATTGCTGTTCCATTTGCTCATTTCAGAGGACAATAGCTTCAAGTTTTTGCCTGGCCCCATTAAAAAAAAAATTAAGTACATCTCTGCAATACATGCACATTTAACACCAATGAAAGCAAAGAAAATCTCCTGCTTAGTTGCCAGAAATTCAGTAACTCCCCATTCAGGTTAACAATACTACCTCTGCTGCAGTTTTATTAGCAGGAGATCCCCCTTACTGAACTACAGGACACCTTCCATTTATGGTATGGAGTTGAGGAGGAGGTGTTTTGGAGTCCAGCAGGAGAGAACTGGGCAGGACTAAAAACATTGCTTGCGTTTTTTCGAAGACACTGGATTTCTGGCAGCTCAATATGCATATTTATTGCACTTGATGCATTTTTGGAGCGATAACACAAGTGAAAATGTGCATGTATTGCAAGAATGGGCTGAGTGATTACATTTTTTAGTTGTGCTCCGCTATACACTTCAAGACCAAAGGGCCAGGTAAGAATATGGTTATATTTTCTCCTGTCTTAAATGTACTTACATTCTCTGGGTAGTCCAATGAATGAGCAAAAAATCAAAGAAGAAATAGAAAGGGGGAAGGAAAGTAAATAAGTAATGACAATGTAATAAACAAAAACATCAGTTTAACAATATTAGCTTATGTGACAACTATAAGGGTTCAGCACTTTAAAGGCCATCTATAAGCAAATGTTGTAGCTTACTTATGTGCTTAATTTCACATATCCCCTTGCTCACATGTTTCAGTTATGTGTGTGAAGAAATTCCTGTAAAAGCAATTTTTTACTCACTACTGTTTGTGCCTGTCAACGACCAGATGCCCTTTCTTGACATCATCAGGTCGCTGCAGTTTTCTAGACCCTTAAAGAACCCTGCCACTAGACAACCAATAGGAAGTGTTCATGTCACCCAGGCAGCGAGGAAGCCAGTTCATGATGGGGTATTACAATGGAGGGAAAGAAGGGTGCAACTGCTTGAATCATACATTATTGTCACAGACAACCCGGCTGGTATCTTTCACTGGAGAGAAGTATGCCAATTCTGTGTAGCTGCTTCTGACACAGGACAGGGTGAATAAATAGATAAAGGAATTCATTTTGGTATGCTAAGTGTTACATTAAACATTACATTAGGTAAGTGTTAGGGTCTTGGATTAGAGATCTTGGTTAATATTTTAGGGTTAAGGTTAGGTTTAAGAGAGAAAAGTGCTTAATGTTAGGGTCTGACCTTGTGTGTGAAGAGTTCACTTAAGGGATAGACTAAAACTTTAGTGTTAAAACATGGGTGAAGTGATGGGTTAGGATAAGAGCAGGGGTAACGTTATGCCGAAAAAAGCCTTACGTAAACGACGTAAAAAAATGCGCTGGCGGACGTACGTTTGTGGATTGGCGTATCTAGCTACCTTGCATACTCAACGCGGTAATCAACGGAAGCGCCACCCAGCGGCCAGCGTAAATATGCACCTTAGATCCGACGGCGTACTAAGACGTACGTCAGTCGGATCTAGCCCAGCTTCAGGCATATCTTGTTTTGTGGATACAAAACAAAGATACGCCGGAGCATCCTAGAAGTTACGCGGCGTATCAATAGATACGCCGACGCAACTTCTTTGTGGATCTGGGCCTAAGACAGTGAAGTCTGAAAACTCTCCCAACCTCCTGTTTGCTCCATCTCCCATTTCACTGACTCACTTGGTAGTAAAGCTTTCTTCAGTGATCAATGTCTAGTGCACTACAATATTCTGCCACTATTTGTTTTTGGTATATTCTGCCGGGTCAGATGTAAACCATATTCAATATGCTGGGATTACTTTGATAAAATAATACAAGATGTTCACTTATCAAAGTAAACTTTGCGGTAAAGAATTTAATGACCGCACACTACTATATAGAAGATCCAGAAGTTTTATTGTAACAACCCTCAGATAAAAACATAATAGCAGCTCCACAAAGGCCCTGGACCAGTACCTTCCTCTGGTGAAGATTAGGGAGCAAGTACAAGGTGGACCCCTGTTTGCTCAGAACATTCAATAACGGGTGAAAAAAAAACAGATGATTGTAGATATCACATAATTGGTTATTAAAAGTGAACACAGCCTTACCTTATTTACTGTGATTCAGTTTGTAAAGTGAACAGCCTTTAACCATTGGTAAGTTATCTCCATTGTCTGTTTATATTATACTATGAGTATTTTCAAATAACGTTTTGAATCATAAACCATAAACTCCAAAACTACCTTCCCATTAATTACATCCTATCCTGTGTAATGTTTCTATAAGATTTGTGGAGCCCTACTTAATATTTTCCATCTAAAACCTGTGTTTTTTCTTATGATCTGCTCGGTTTTCAGTAGGAATACGTAGCATGCAAATAAAATGTGATCTGAATCTGCCTTTTCCATTTTTCTAGGAGAGAATGGAAATAATAAAGTTCAACCCTAGGACATTCATTTATAGTTACAGCCACAAATGTCACAATTATCTGAAATAAAACAGTTACAGAAAAATGATAAGTTTTCCCTTGATGACAAAAGATTAGACAAATGGAAGTGAAA
This sequence comes from Rana temporaria, assembly GCF_905171775.1. Lineage (NCBI taxonomy): Eukaryota > Metazoa > Chordata > Amphibia > Anura > Ranidae > Rana > Rana temporaria. The sequence continues at coordinate 149,878,339 of NC_053495.1, forward strand.
TATTATCAGCATAGACTTCCATATACAAAAGTACATTCTAAGCACAAGTTTATCTAAAGTGTAACATTATATAATGTTACCAGATTTATTTAGCTACTTGTGTTGTATAGATGGGCCCAAGGTATATAAAAAGATACAATGATCAGCCATAACTTTATGACCATTGACAGATTAACCACTTAAGCCCCAAGCCTCTTTCTGAGATTTGGTGTTTACAAGTTAAAAACAGTTTTCTTTGCTAGAAAATTACATAGAACCCCCAAACATTAGATATATATTTTTTCTAACACCCTAAAGAGTAAAACTGCAATACTTTTTGTCACACTGTATTTGTGCAGCGGTCTTGCAAGTGTACTTTTTTGCTAAAAAATAAAATTTTAATTAAAAAATAAGACAACAGTAGAGTTAGACCAATTTTTTTTTTTTATTGTGAAAGATAATGTTACGCCGAGTAAATGAATATCCAACATGTCACGCTTCAAAGTTGCGCCCGGTCGCGGAATACTGACAAATTTTTACCAATAAAAATCTCCATAGGAGACGTTAAAATTCTCCAGGTTGCATATTTTGAGTTACAAAGGATGTCTAGGTATAGAATTATTGCTCTTGCTCTAACGATCGTGGTGATACCTGTGTGGTTTGAACACCGTTTTCACGTATGCATTCGCTTCTGCACGCAAGCTCATCGGGATGGGCCGCATTTAAAAAAATGTTTTTATTATTTATTCTACCTTTTATTTTACTTTTTTACACTGTTCTTTTTTTTTTTTAAAGTGTCACTTTTATTTCTATTACAAAGGATGTAAACATCCTATGTAATAGAAAAAAGCATGACAGATCCTCTTAAATATGAGATCTGAGGTCAAAAAGACCTCAGATCTCATATTTACACTAAAATGCAATAAAAAATTAAAATAAATTGAATGTAATTTAAAAAAAAAATAAAAAAAAATAATAGCATTGGACGGAAGTGATGTTTTGACATTGCTTCCGTCCTGCAGTGGTATGTAGATGGGTGGGGGCCATCTTCCCCTCACTCTGCTCCATACCACACAAGACAACTTACATGACTGGTAAGCGGCGGAGGGCACAGAAGAGCAGCGGGAGGGGGGGACTTATTCCCGCCACCGATAAAAGTGATCTTATGGCGAATCTGAAGTAGTAGGAAGTGGTTAAGTGAATAACATTGATTATCTCGTTACAATGGCATCTGAAAGTCATAGAAATATATTATGCAGCAAGAAAACATGTTGTTCCTAAAGTTGATGCGTTGAAAGTATGAAGAGTTTCTGAACACAAGATGGAAGAGAACAGTCTATAGTAGAGTTTCACAGCAACAGCGTAATCTCTACAGAACAAATAACCAAGAGCTCATTGGAATGTAAAGTGGCAGCTCAATACAGAAAAGGGTATAACTAGAACCATAGCTGATGTATGCTACAGGAGCCACCAACTAAAGGATGATCATTACAGAAAGAACAAGTAGAAAAAGCCTACTGTCTGCAAGTAAAAAGATTTATGCAGTTAAGCAGCAACATATACATATGGTAGAGTTTTAGTTTCTCGTGTGTTCCACGAGTCTGATACAAAGCAAATTTTTCAAATACTTACAGGTCCTCTTCTGCTAATGAATCAGTGCTTCACATTACATAGACTGTACATGATGAATTGGGAATGTCTCCCAATCTACAGGCATATAGCCTTGTGCTCCCTGGGGGTATGGGTGAGCAAAATACACAACTTACAGCAGATTGTCAAGGGGCATTAAAAATACAGACTTGACAGAAACTGACCCAGTAGCCTAATTATCTCCTAAATTACCTTCCGCATTAATCCGTAATCTCAGGTTCTCGAAAGTGAAAATACCAATATCCACTGGGGGCTTGGCCCCTCTCATCATTATTGCTTCACAACTGGGCAATCAATGTCACAGTGGAATTGCACAGAAAGTTATTCAGGTTCCGGAGATAGGGAAAAATTCCAACTTCATAGTGTATTCTAGTATTAGCACACAAGAGTGCCTTGATTTGGGATCTAAAGTGGAGCTCCAACATTGATTATAAAATTATGACTGCATCTGTAATTACCTCCTGAACTCTGCCAGCCTCTCTGTAATCACTAAGTAAACAGTGCTTTCAAATACAGATGAATGCCCTAGGTCTGGCTGTGTGACAACTAGCATTGTACAGACACATCTTGTCACTATCAGTGTCATTTAGATTCCCCTTTGCAGTCCCAGAGAGTACAATGGTGACATCACAATGTTAGCAATGCAGCTGCTGGGCATCCCTAAATGGTATGTTAACATAATCCTACCCAGTAAAACCCACGACCATGAGCTGAGTGCTGCCTTGCTGATAGTTCTAAATCCACAAACACAGTTCTGTGCTTCTGCTCTACTTAACTCAGAGCTCCTAGTTGCCAATGAGTCAATGACTCTATCATCAAAGTTAGAATCATGGAGGGTCAGAGCTTTGTTTGTGGAAACAGAGCTGTCAGGCAGTGCATTATAACAGGACATTGCACACTGTTACCTCTGTACCTGCCCACTATTTCTGCAGTTCCATCAGTTAATCTTTGTATGTGAATGGCTAGTAGGGCTATGTTTATGGGAAGAGGAGGATGTATTTACCTTGTTGACGTACCAAGCACACGTACATACATGGCTTAGGTACATTGATGATGTACTGGTAGTGTGGAAAGGTGACAAATAATTTCTACATACATTTGTTGACCAACTTAACAATAATAAATGAAATATACATCTGATGTACATCTTTAACCGCACACAGATTTCCTTCCTTGATCTATAGATAGCTATCGAACAAGGACAACTCTGCACTATTCCGCTAAGAGACTGAGGCTAATACCTTACTGAGAGCAGATAGCCATCACCTCCCTGGTTGAAGAAAGAGATTCCAGTGGGTCAGTTCCTAAGAATAAAAAGGAACTGTACTAAAACCAGTGAATTCAGGAAAGAGAAAATTACATGTACGATTGAATTGGTGAAGCTAGTGCGCAACAATGATATGCATCCGCTGCTGAAGCAAGTGCTTAAAGACACAGAAGAGCTGAAGGATGGCTGGAGGATATCCGTAGAACTTAGATGCAAAAAAAAGTAAAAAACAGTATTTATGAAAGAATGGCAATTGTTTGTATTACACAGTGCTTTGACCAACCTTTATCCATTTAGAGTTTAGATCTACTTTAAGAATCTTTAGTTACACAAACAGTATATGGCCTGGAGCTTTATACTAGGACTGCTAGGCAGTTCAGGTCCAGCAATGCTAACATGGTACAGGTTCAACTTTAACTTCTTTAAATAATGGAATGGAATTAATAAACCTTTGACCTTTAAAGTACACATTAAAATATATGTTAAATAAAATTGGGGATAAGGGTAACAAGCTTATATTTTTTCCTACACCAACCATTTAAGTACAACTGGTGTAGATCTCACTTAAGGCGCCTATTTGGTTCTGGCTCTACTACAGGCTACCCCTTTGTATGAAGGCAATATTGTTTCAATTAAATTTAAACCACTTAGCCAAAACAAAGTAAATAGATGGAGTGCCAGAAACATATAACGGAATTATTTTGGCTCTAAAAGACTTCAGCTATTTAGAAATGGTTACAAAAACTTCCCGTGTATGTCCGTAACACCATAGTAGCTAAACTAGTGCATTTCATCAAAACTCTGACAAAAGGCATAGATGTAGAAATGTAAAATGACCCCATATTGTTTTATATAATCAGGACACCGACTTGTAGAACTCTATTATAAAATCATTTTTGTAACAGGGTTTGTGTGTTGGTGTCATTTAATTGTTATAATTATGTGTAAGAGTTAACATGATGACCTGTATAGATTATAAATTAAACAAAACACTGATTGTGCAGAGTTTAATAAAAAATACATCTCATTTTTACCAAAACCACATTTTGTAGACAGCTTATTCCCTCGTGTCCACCCCCAGAATCAGACTGGAATTTTTTCCCTCTCCACCCCTTGGCTCTGGTTCCCCCCTCCATCACTTATATCCTGTATGTGCTTTTGGAGTTTTCTTTGTTTAAATTACAGGGCTGCAATAAGAGCCTTTTGCTGGCTAAGCAGGGCAGGGACACATGTTTAGCATTATCCCCATCAAGAGAACGTTAAAATAAAAATAGCCATTGGTCTCTGATCTTGCAGAAGTGTGTTGGGGGAGGTATTAAAATACGGAATTTCGAGCGTCAGTAGTATGAAAACGTTTAACCTTTCTGTCCTTGGGGGTGATAAAACTAGGGCTTTCCTATGCGACTTGCAAATTCTATGTGACTACAAATTTCAGTGCTGATCACATTGAAAAAGCATATTAAAATACAATTAAATATCATTCATACAGAACGAAAAAAAGTATCTTAGAAAACAGTAAAAAACTGATGTATGTCTTCTCAGAATTAAAAGTTGAGATACATATAGTTCTAAAGAATCTGTAATTAAAAGGTAGATCTCATCTTTGAAAAGTTGTGAAAACAGGTCCAAAAAGTGCATGCTGGTTTCTACCTATTTAGAAACATAGAGACATAGAGAAATCATGGCAGAAAAAAGACCAAATGTTCCATCCAGTCTGCCCCCTTTTTTTTTCTACATTTTTCTTTAGTATAGATCTAGGTTTGTCCCAAAAATTTTAGAATCCACTTACTGTTGACTGACTCAATACCTCTACTGGAAGTCTATTCCAAGCATGAACTACTCTTTCTGTAAAATAACAGTTTCTTAGATTAGTTTTGAACATTCCTCCTGCTAGTTTGAGGTCATGTCCCCGTGCTGTTGGTCCTAACTTCATATTGAAAATACTGCAATCCTTAACCTTATTCACCATCTTAATGTATTTAAAGGTTTCAATCACTTCACCCCTTTACCTTCTTTCCTCCAGACTGTACATATTAAGTTCCTAAGGTCTCTCCTGATAGGTTTTATCTCTCAGATCTCTCAACATTTTTGTTGCCCATCTCTGGACTCATTCTATCTTATTAATATCTTTTCATAAGTGAGATCTCTACAACTGGACACAGTATTCTAAATTAGGTTAAACTGAAGATAGCGGGATCAATACCTCCTTCCTCCTGCTGGTGACACCCTCTAGCCATGCAACCTAGAATTCTATTTGCTTTTCCCACTGCATTGCCACACTGTTTGTGCCAGGTTTTAAAGGGGTTGTAAAGGAAATGTTTTTTCCCTAAATAGCTTCCTTTACCTTAGTGCAGTCTTCCTTCACTAACCGCATCCTTCAATTTTGCTTTTAAATGTCCTTATTTATTCTGAGAAATCCTCACTTCCTGTTCTTCTGTCAGTAACTCACCACCGTAATGCGAGGCTTTCTTCCTGGTGTGCAGAAAGCCTCTTGAGGGGGGAGGGGGCGAGCAGGAGTATCAGTACGCCCACTAACACACAGCTCCTTTCTCTATCTGCAAAGTAGAGAGTGTCCTGACTTGCCTGCTCGCCCCCTCAAGAGGCTTTCTCTACACCAGGGAGAAAGCCTCACATTACGGTGGTGAGTTACAGACAGAAGATCAGGAAGTGAGGATTCTCAGAAAAAATAAGGACATTTAAAAGCAAAATCGAAGGATGAGGTAAGTGAAGGAGGACTGCACTAAGGTAAAGGAAGCTATTTAGGGATACAAATAATTTCCTTTACAACCCCTTTAATGTCAAACATACAAATAGTACAATCAAATGAATCCCAAAGACCTGTATCCACCACTCATTTCTGGTTTACAGTCAGTTATGTGTGCTGGAAAAGATGATATAAAACAGCAGAGCTACTACCACATCAGTCATCCTCTGAACCCACATCATACAAGATTTTGGTGCAGAAGTAGTTTTGTTCCTTTTCATGTACAGTACATCCCCTGCATGTGTAACTAATCTGACACCTGGGTAAATAAGGTGCATATCCACAAAGTTGTTTGGCCAAATGCATTCTTATCACAGGGGGGTGAGAGAGCAATTTATGACAATTTTCTTAAACTGAGAAGACAGTGGCCAAGAAGGGCCATAATGCTCTCAAAAAGAGCCATAAGTATCTTTACACAGGGGAAAAGGCTGCATGTGTGCCCAATCAGGTTGGCATTAGTAAGATTATACAGAAGAGGGGAAAAAGCTGTATGGCCCCATACACACCATAGAATCTATCCGCAGATAAATCCGTGCAAACGGGTTTCAGCGGATAGATTCTATGGTGTGTACACTCCGTGGGATATTTATCCGCAGATAAATCTCCCCTGGGATGGATTTCCAGCAGATGGATATTTGCTGACATGCTCAACAAATCCATCTGCTGGAATCCATTCCAACGGATGGATCCGCTCGTCTGTACAGACTTACCGGATCCATCCGTCTAAAGGGATTCCCCGCACGCGTCGTAATGACTTGACGCATGCGTGGAATTCCTTATATGACAGCGTCGCGCCCGTCGCCGCGTCATAATAGCGGCGACGGCGCGACACGTCATCGGCAGAGGATTTCAGCGCGGATTTCAATGCGATGGTGTGTACACGCCATCGCATAGAAATCTTCTGAAATCTTTGAGAGGATTTATCCGCGGATACGGTCCGCTGGACCGTATCTGCGGATAAATCCTCTCGTGTGTATGGGGCCTATGTGTCTTTACACAGACAAGGGGCTGAAAGCAGGCCATATGCATGCCTAAATAGGGGAGGTGAGAAGGTGGCTTTATGTTTTCTAATATAGGAAAAGGTCCTTCATGGTAAGACGAACACTGGGCTTAAAAAATACCAGTGCCATTGGCAGAAAAAAAAAACACTCATACAGAGCATTTTTTGTACAATGTCTAGACAAGTTTAGAAGAGTTTCGCGTTTTTTTAAATAAAGAATAAAGGTGAATAAAGCACCTAGATCAGATGGCATCTACCCACAGATTCTAAAAGAATTGAGCTCTGTCATTTCAAAGCCATTGTTTCATATTTTTAAGGAATCATTAATAACTGGAATAGTACCGCTGGATTAGTGTAGAGCCACTGTGGTGCCTATATATAAAAAAGGGATGAAAGTCTTTACCAAATAACTATAGACCTGTTACGTTAACTTCTATAGTCCAGAAGATACTGGCAAGTTTAATAAAAGACCACACAGATGAGTTCTTGCTGTAAAAACAAATATTTTAAGCAACAGATAGCATGGATTCATGAAAGACAGAATGTGTCAAACCAACCTGATTTATTTTTATGAAGAGATAAATAAAATCTTGGACAGAGGGGTGGCTATAGACGTGATATACTTGGATTTTTCAAAAATGTTTGACTTCGGAGTTGGCTTCGGCAACGGCGATGCACAGTCACATTCAACCCTTTCTTAAAATGCTAGCTGGGTTAAAAGTGCCCTGCTAGCGGCCGAATAGCGTAGCTAAAACTATGGTAAATCGCTGCTTTACTGATAACGCGGCCAGCTGGCAGTGTGAAATAGCTCTTGAGATAATTCAGCTTCACTCCATGCCCATATAAATATAGCCTAGAGAATGTACAGACCCCCCTTCAGCACAGATGGACCCCCCCTTCAGCACAGACCCCCATTTAGCACAGACCCCTCCATTCAGCACAGATGGACTCCCCTTCAGCACAGACCCCCCCATTCTGCACAGACCCCTCCATTCAGCACAGGTGGACCCCCCTTCAGCACAGACCCCCCCTTCTGCATAGACCCCTCCATTCAGAACAGATGGACCCCCCTTCAGCACAGACCCCCCCATTCCGTACAGACCCCTCTATTCATCACAGACCCCCCTTCAGCACAGATGGACCCCCTTTAAGCACAGACCCCCCCTTCAGCACAGATGGACCCCCTTTAAGCACAGACCCCCATTCAGCACAGATGGACCCCTTTAAGCACATAACCCCCCTTCAGCACAGATGGATCTCCCCTTCAGCACATACCCCCCCCTTCAGCACAGATGGACCCCCCTTCAACACATACCCCCCCTTCAGTACAGACCCCCCTTCAGCACAGATGGGCCCCCCATTCAGCACAAACCCCCCTCCCCTCCCATCCCATTCAGTACCTCAGATCAGCCATCAGTGTGGCACAGGCAGCAGGTTCCCTCCCCCTGTGTACACATAAACACAGGAGGGGGAGGCATATTCACTCTGCTCGCTGTTCCTGTGTGACATCCGGCCCGGGACTGCTCAGACAGCCCGCGGCCACGAGTCTTCAACACCTTCTTGATTTTCCAGGGGGGGTCAATTGCCCCCCTTGCCCTATGGAATGGATGCCCATGTGTGTAATGTAAAGTCTACGGGCTTGGAAAGATCAGTTTGTAAATGGATAGAAAACAGGCTAAAAGACAGAAGTGGTAGTGGTTAATGATTCTTACTCTGAATGGTCCATGGTCATAAGTGGTGTACCCAAAGGTTCAGTGTTGGGACCCTTACTTTTTAATATCTTTATTAATGATATAGGGTCTGGGATTAAAAGTATAATTTCAGTCTTTGCAGATGACACCAAGCTATGCAGTGGAATAACGTCTTTACAGGATGTCTCCAATTTACAAGCTGACCCCGGATGCACTGTCTAATTAGGCAACTATGGAGCAAATGAGGTTTAATGTTGATTAATGTAAAGTTATGCACTTGGGGACTAAGAATATGAATGCAACTGAGGGAATCCATAGAAGGATGTGGGGGTTTTGGTAGATTATAAGTTTAATAATAGCATGCAATGCCGAGCTGCTGTTTCCAAAGTAAGCAAAGCCCTTTATTGCATTAAGAGAAGTATGGACTCAAGAGAGAGATATAATTTTGCCCCTGTACAAATCATTAGTAAGATCTTATCTGGAATATGCAGTTTAGTTTTGGGCCCAGTTCTCAAAAAGGATATGGATGAACTGGAGAAAGCGCAGAGAAGGGCAACCAAACTGATAAGAGGCATGGAGGAGCTCAGCTATGAGGAAAGAATAGAGGAACTGAATTTATTCACTCCTGAAAAGAGAAGATTAAGGAGGGATATGATCAACATGTACAAATACATAAGGGGTCCATATAGTGAATTTGGTGTTGAGTTATTCACTTTAGGGTCATCACAGAGGACAAGGGGGCACTCTTTACATCTAGAGGAAAAGAGATTTCATCTCCAAATACGGAAAGGTTTCTTCACAGTAAGAGCTGTGAAAAAGTGGAAAAGACTCCCTCCAGAGGTGGTTCTGGCCAGCTCAGTAGATTGCTTTAAAAAAAAGCCTGTATTTTTTCCTAAATGTACATAATATAACTGGGGATCAGGAAGGAATTTTGTTTTCCCTGCCGAAGCAAATTGCAGCATGCTTTGCTGGGTTTTTTTCGCCTTCGTCTGAATCAACTGTGGGTATGGGATTGTATGTTTTTTTTATTTGTTTTTATTGGTTGAACTAGATGGACTTGTGTCTTTTTTCAATCTGAGTAACTAAGTAACTTCATAAAGTAAAGGCTTCTTGTTTGTGGGGAACCACAGCCATTCTGAAATGTCAAAATTTAACTGGTAGATGGTATTTTTATCAGCTCACTATGCCATTCGGGTTTAAAACAGAGCAAATTGCACCTTCCTGGTGAACCACAGCATGGAAATGCTGCAATAATTGATTTACACAGTCTTTTTATTTTAATAGTATATACTCATCTGTATACATATACTATCATGTTCCTTAGGGGAACTGTAGCATGCCTTGAAATACAGGAAGTCTCTGGCAGTCTCTTTTATTTAATATGTAAGCAGAACAAGAGGGTGGCTTCCTATTGGAATATGGCAGCAGTAATAGTTGGTTACAGGCAGGAATTTCTGTGCCAGCACACTTTAGCATTTCCTTGTGGGTTGTGATTTAGTACTCACCTTTTTTTTAAAGCAACCGCAATTACTTTTTCTACTATCCTAACTTTCAAAAATGTGTTGCTGCTAAATGTACTTATAAATCAAATGAGATAAATAGTGAAATATTACTATCTATTGCAGACATTTGGGGGGAAGAAACAAAGCAGTAAGCCAATACCACCAGCACCACTGAAGTAAACTATAAATAGAATTAAGAAAACAAAATTATATGGTCAAAAGTCATTACTGGAATGATTGAATAGTCCAAATAGTAATGGTTAGGTCAAATAACACCAGCATTTGTTTCTGTAATATGTTTACGGTATATCATGTGACGGATATTTTGAAGAGCCGTGATAATAAAATAATATATAATAATAATAAAAATGTCATATTTTTCTGAGCAAAAGACACACTAAACTGTACAAAATCTATACATTCTGAAAAAACGTAATTAACCTTTAGGACGACAATAACCTAAATTGTATGTACATTTACAGAAAAGTTAAACAAAGAATAAGGAAATTCTAATAGAGGCAGGGTCTGTATGTAGGTTTGTTCCTAAGTTGAATTTTTATGTAAGTTGGAACAGGTACATTTTATTTAAGTGTAACAATTATTTTTAAGTATTTTGGATAGCATAGTAGCATAGGGAAGGGTTAACACCCCTGTAATGTTTGTTTTGCTGTCTGTGCCCCTGTTCAGAAGATTTCACCCCGCTTTCTGTCCCTGTGACAATTGGATTTTTAAAATTTTGGGTTGTTGTGAAGACAAGCATTGGTGATAAAGCTTCAGGAGAGACACTTTTTTCCCATGATAACTCCTACAGGAGTGAATTTTCCTTCCCAGGGTTAGATTTCCTCTCACTTCCTGTTGTCTTCCTCTATTTGCAAGTATGAGTCATTCTTAACTTGAATGTTCATAACTCGGGGACTGCCTGTAAGGCTAAAGAATTTAAGTGGTAAGAAAATGAAAATGTAAAGGTACAACAACTTGGATCAGTAAATATTTTCCATGGTTTACAAACTCTGAAAAGTTTGAACAGTCTGATGGACATTGACAGAGTGTGCACCAACTGTTCCTGCAGTAGTAAGTTATTAAGGTATACCACTATAAGAATGCCCTGAGAGTGAAGAAAAGCAAGTACAGGGACTAGCACCTTTGTGAAAACCTGAAGTGTAGTTGATAGAATAAGGAAAGGGAATGGACTGGTAATATTGAGTGCCCATCGCAAAATGCAGGAATCATTAATCTTACCCCTGAAACATAGAGACAAGCAACTAGGCATCTTTGATGTCCGCAGAGGCCAGAAAGTCCCACAAATGAAAGGAAGCAATAACTTGGTGGATTCCAGGAAGGTTTTGAAAACCTGTAGATCCAGAATTGAGCAAAAGCGCATTTTTGCCTTGAGAACACGGAACAAGCCAAGTTAAAACTGGCTATGAACCCTTGAGAGAGGTTCTGAGCATCGTGGAGGTCTGCTAGGGACACTGGCAGGGCTGGCAGAAGCAGGGCTGAGGCGGAATTTGAAATTCTAACTTGTTCTAGCTCCTAAAAAAACACATTCTGGACCAAAACATCTGAAATTACCTGGGACCAGGTTCCCACAAATGCCAACAGATGCCGCCCACTTATGACAAGTGGGGGCACCCCCTCATTGTAAAGAGGACTTGCTATTGGATTTTATCCCACACCAGGATCCTACAAAGAAGCGGCAAAGCCCTGAATTATCTACTGGTGGTCCTAAGACACCATGCAGACCCCTTCAAACATGACATGCTGAAGGCAGCTAGGCAGGATCAAGGAGACATGCCCCTTCAGCACTCTTTGTGGGCCTCCCCCAGGAATCTTTAGGTACAAGGTTCCACCAGATGGGTGCACCACAGCCCTGGACCTGTATAGCCCTCTGTGACTAACCCACACGTTAGACCAAAGATGTCTATAAAGTGCCTTAGTAAAGCCCAGTGCCTATAGGATGCATTACAAGCTGGTCCTGCATCTTCCTCTATAGGGCCAGGTACAATCTCCAAGCTTATGCAGAAGATCAGCCAATCTAACAAGCTGAAAAATAAGACCCACTGGCTATGTAACAACTGAAGAAGCTTATTAGAAGAAAAAATAGTCTTGATAAAGCGTTTTCTCCTCTCTGAACAGAGAACATGTCTGTTTTCCTAGCATACTAGCTAAAAACTGAAGCAATATGGGTTATACTAGGCCAGTGATGGCAAACCTTGGCACCCCAGCTGTTTTCTCAACTACACTGCAGAGTGCATGAGCATCATGGGAAATGTACAGTAGTTCCAAAACATCTGGGGTGCCAAAGTTTGCCATCACTGTACTATGTTATCCTTACAGCCAGTACCCAGATTCAGGAAGAAGACAGCATAAAGTGATGTACCTGAATTAAGCAGCCCATAGATGATTCAACGTTCTTTCCCTTCACCACGGATGGAAATTGCTAGATTCCCCCATCAACACAGTCAGTGTTGATGAGGGAATCCCTCCTGCAGCACTATTGTGTTCTGCCGGTGGGGGTGCATGTGAAGCCTTCCCAGCTGACAGAACACTGCTATAGCTGCCAGCAATAATCACATGTAAAAAATCTGATAGGCTGGTTGTACCCAAGTCAATCAATGGATCGACTTGGGTACAACAAGCCTGCCCATAGATGGATTGAGTCTCAGATGGTCCCTGCTGAACCAACCGAATTTCAATCTATACATGGCTGGCTTTACTCATCCTGTGTTCCCTAATGTAAGATTAAAAAAAAGCTTTGGTAGAGATACCTTTAAAAACGAATGTCCTCTCCGATGGCGCATAGCTGCTCTATGATTTCTAGAATAGCTTTTACGTGGTTACACTTATGCTGACCTTCTTCTAGTCTCATCTTATACAACTTTCTTAGCAAAAACAATTGGCTGTTTAGACTTGAATGTTCATGCAGTTTCTGTAATGAAACCCACATACCTTTGGCTTTTTTCTCTGTTTTTATGTGGATAAGCTGGTCATCTTCCACTAGCAAGCTTATAATCGCTTTTGCCTGCCTATCTTTCCTACCCCAGTCTTTCGTCTCTCCGTCTGTGGGTCTGTCTGTATTCAGCACTTGCTACAAGTCATCCTTGTTGAAAAGCATTTCTAGCTTAAACTTCCACAGCTGGTAATTGGCATTGTTCAGCCCAGGCGTTCTCTATCTAATATAAGGCTGACGTTCAGTGCGTCGCCCGTGCCCTTTGACAACGCCATCTGTGGTGAAATCGATCAGGGCGGAGCCACGCACCGAACGTCATTGCGTTTTACGTGACCCCGGATGCACGGGCGCACGTTTTTTATTTGTATCTGTTTGCTTGTTTTAGCCGGCAATTTTAAATTATATGTACCGCTGTGTATATGTTGCACAATTTTTAATAAATATTTGACGGTACTTCACATTCTGAGCCTATTTCTTCCCCTGGTTCGCCGGATGGACGTGGAGCCGTTAAACACATTGGAGAGGATATTCTGCCTGTCAGCTGTGACCGAGTTTTCTCCATGACCTGAGTGGATCGACACGCTTTTTATGATCGTGGATCTGGTAAGAGCACACCCTTACTTACCTCTCGGTGGGAATATATGTTTCTTCTGACCAGAGACCAGAGGCTGTTCAATATTTGGATCATTTTATTACTCTGCAACTGTTTTTTGCCCATCTATTTGGACATTCATATGTTTTGGGGTTCTGCTGTTGATTTCCCCTCTCATTTTGGACTGCCTAACAATTGATTAGTATGCAATTCTAATGGACTAACAAAGTTTTCTAAGCGTTTGGTCCCAAATAGCAGATTGTTGTAATTACCCCGAAAGGTTTTTCCCATGACTGTTTGGGCATCATCCCTTTTTTTTTGCTATTTTTTGCACTAGCACTTTATTCATTTATTCATTTATGCATTTATTTATTTATATTATTTTCGCATTAAGTTGCGACTCCTAGCGCAACTCATCTTTTTTCTTCTTTCCTCTTCTGTTCTCTATCTATGCTCTATGTATTTGTATATTTCTTCTTCCTGTTCCATGATAAAGATATCCTCAATGAAAGTAAATTGTTCTTCTGCATAGAACAAGCTTCCAACGCATAATGATTTCAAAACTCAGCTAATAGGTTATGGTCCCAGGCATTGGAGAGTATACCCCAGGCACTTGGCAGCACCAGCACGCACTGGAAATAATTCTCAAGTCTGTGAGTACTGTATACAAGTGGCTGAAAGGTTGCAAGTAGTTCAGATGTGAAGTTTGCATAAAGGTAAAAAACCTTCTGTGTGCAGTAGCCCCCCCAGCGCCCTTAATACTTACCTGAGCCTCCTCTTGATCCAGCGATGTCCACAAGAGCCTTGGCTCTACGGGGACTCATGCTCCTGATTGGCCGTTGTCTCCCGCTGTTGTCAATCACAGCCAGTGAGCCAATTAGGAGACAGAGGGAGGAGGGCGAGCCGATGTGAGAATGGACATACAGAACTGCAGCTCGGGAGTGCACCTGCTTGGTTGCCCGCACATTAAGCTGCTTGCTGTGGGGGCACCCGGCAGGAGGGAGGGACTGCTCTGTACAAAATCCATTGCACAAAGAAGGTAAGTATAACATGTTTGTTATTTTAATATCGCTTTAAATTAAATTAAAAGTACTATCAAAAAATGAGTATACAAGCTTTCATGCACACCTTACAAAAAAAAGGTACCTTTATAGGGCTGTACCCTATTTTCTTTGTGAGGCTAGTCTCTTACGTGCTTGGATCTTCCATTTAGGCTTTACTCCATCATGTAATTTAACAAAAAGATATGGTTGAATCATTTTTTATTTCACCTATGAAAAAAATTACAGCTCTTTAAAGAACAGCATTTTAATGATCTACCACCTTAAGTAACATGATCCTTTAAATCAATGGTAACTTGCAGATGGTTGAGGTAATGAGTTTTTCTTGGTTACTAAGCAGCAGATACTACTATGGATTAGGAATACATTTAGTTGGCTAGAATATTTTAAGGGGTTCACTGCTATATGATATTATGAGATGGTGTAGTGATAACACACTTTATATTTGAAAGTATTACACAATATGTGTGTAATATTAAAACTGGCAGGTTTCACTTCAACTCTCAGACAAATTCCTTGTAAGATATAAATATAGGACCAGCTGAAAGATCTGCTAAAATCAGCAGGATTACAGACCTCCAAGCTTTTTGTTCATTTCACATCTCAAATGTCTACTGGGAAAATGTGCATATTATTTCAAGGAATGCAGAAAAGCGTAATTTCACTTGATTTTAAGAAAACCACTGGAGGATTGAATGAGGCTTGTTCTATAGGCTTTTTAGGCCACACAATATGAAAGCCATGCTCCAGACCCACAACATTACTTTATTATTTCCACTAAATCACTTGGGTTTCTGACAGTTTCCACAATAAACAGAAAAAGAAATTGAGTGGTGGAATTGTATTTGAAATGTGACCGCTTCACCTTGCTGAGGATAGAAGGAGCCCTAATGAATGACCATACTTTCATTATTTCTAAGTACTTAAAAAGTAGTTGTGTGTTGCCACTATCCACCACAAGAGATCCTTGCAGAATTAATGAGTGTGTTATTTACCCAGGTCACTTTACATAGAAAACTGAAAATGCAGACTTCCACCTAACATCTTTATTTGCTATTCAGCAATTTTGTGAACATATACCCTATATACAGCAAAGGCTGCCTCTACTATGCACAATGCTTTATGGCATGTCACAAATTATTCACATCCCTTCTATACTATGAGAGCACATTGAAGCTAAACTCTTGGCAGTTATGAAACCCAAATAAATGCCACTATGTATTCATTGTTTCATCACTAATATGTTCATATAGCCAGAACTTTATATTCTAGTTTTTGATAGTGTAATAATAGTGCCCCCTGTCAATTTTTTGTGCTGTCTGTGTCCCCCTCTTTATATGTCTCGGGAACTGTTGTCAGCAGGAGGGAAAATGAAGGGAACTGCCAAATGTTACAGTTGTCACCATAACAGAAGGGGAGGGGGATAGTTGCGCTTTCTTAAGGGATAAATTCACCTTTTGTAACATGTTACATGTACCACCTATATTCAGGGCGTGACATGTAATATGTTAGAAGTTCACCAGCCTCCACACCTTCCTGGCTTCCCAATGCCACCATTGGTGGGGTATCTTCCCCCCCCCCCCACTCTCTGCCAGAATCTGCAAAAAATGTGGCCGTGTGGGGTTCCGCCCATCTTGCCGTGTTACTCATTCACAGAGTCCTGTGAATTGAAAACTACAAGATCCGTCACGTGAAGAAATAATTCCGGACGGCTGCACTTCCAAAAATCCTTTTATTATTGAAGCTTCATATGACAAGTGGTTGACAGATGGAGCAGGGGACAAAGTGGTAGATGCGTTTCACGCAAATGTCAGTGCTTACTTATTACCTTTGCGGCTGTCGGCTTGTAGTTCTTAATTAACTACAACAGCGCTGTTGATCACTGTGAAAGTTCACTGATGCTTCCTGCTATTGTGTAACTGCTTGGTCTTATGATGTATGGCTTAACAGCTTACACACAAAGCCTGCAAGAGCCCTGTATTGCACCCACAATCTGCTAATCCAGGCTCCCAATTAAAACCTGCAAAATACAAATTCATTTTTTTATTTATTTTTTAAAAGGTGAACTTATCCTTTAAAACTTAGCTCATAAGGCCCCTATTACACAGACAGATCCCCTGCTGTGCTAGGAGGCCGGATGACAGGTCTGTGTCTGCTCCGCGTATGCAGAGCGGACATGGGAAGTTAGATGTAAATTGACCGGCTGTCCCGTTTTTCACTGACTGCCCTCTGGATCGGATCAGATCCAGAGGTAGCTGATTGTAAATGGGCACAAGTCTGTTTATATTAGGGGCTCCATAGAGGAGAGTGGAGGGTCCAATCAGGTCTGGCTGTAAAAGGACAGCCGGACCTAATCAGATAACTCATGTAAAACCTAACAGTTTGATAACAATTAATGCTCTTTCACAAAAGAACATACATTCCACATTAATAATTATGTTATCTAGTATGTGTTGTAAATCGCCTTCAGCATTGCCCCTATTTCTTCTTGATGGAGGCTACCATTTTGTTGAAGCTCAGAGCAGTCACTTCCTTATTGGAAACTCTCCCCCTCCTTGGTCTCAAAAGCTATATGTCACTTTCTGTAATTAAAATGTGTACATTTCCAGCCTTGTTTATATGTCTTGGCTCAGGTAGAGAGGAAGGCTGACAGGGAGAATGGAGAGAACAGCAGGGAGATAAAACACTGTCCTGGTAAGTTTAACTCTTTTGCGTCTCCCTGGCAGCAGAGTTTATCCTGTCACCTCTCCTGATTTTCTTTTCTCCCACCCTACTCTGTCCTCAATCAGCACAGTCTGTGACATTCCTATTTATTTCTTCCCTCTTCAGCAATGATAAATCAGAAAGCTGTCAGATGATAAGCCTTTATTGGCTCTGACTTTAGGCACAGTGTCAAGAATAAACAGCAACTGAGCATGTGCAGAGTAGGGTGAGAGAGTGCCTAACTGGATTTTAAACAGAGTAGACACTTAGTTAAATGTTTTTACATAGCTATACTTGAAAAGGGGCCAGCCTGAAGTGATCTTAGTTTTCTAACTAAAGTTCCACTTTACACTTTTGCCCCACATCTTGCCTAGACCTACTTAGCCTCTTTGCCTCCTGCTAATGGAAGGGATTGACCGTAAGAGGAAGACAATAAAAATAGCGCCACTGTACATTAGAAATCGGCCCACTAGCTGCTTAGAGTAATGGATGCTGCCTGTGACTTGACGTGCGTTCCACTATCTGGGCTGGAAGTGACGTTCGAGAGCATCCGCTTGATGCATTTTGTCATGAAATGGCGACATTATCAAAATCAGCTTTTCATAACATCGCCGTTTGATGACGAAATGCATCAAGATGATGCTCTCGAATGTCACTTCTGGCCCAGAGAATGAAACGTATGCCAGGGTACAGGCAGCATCCATTACTTTAAGCAACTAGTGGGTCGATTTCTAATGTACAGTGGCACTATTCTTATTGTTATTTTATTGCTTTTATTGGTCTCTACCTGTATTTGCCTTGTAAGAATAAAACTTATGAGGATTTTACACTACGAGAGGCCACCTTGTAGTGGTGGCCTCTCGTAGTGCCTGCATAACAACATACTCTGGAATGATTGCTAGGGCTGCAACAGGAGGGTATCTGGACCAGTGAGAGTCAGCAGAGGATATCCAAGTGGTTTAGGTCCCCCCACGAAGAGACCTGCAAGTCAAGTTGACTGTCCTTGCTATAAAGTAAGGTAGTCACCAACATCTGGTGTGTAGTGACTATATATCTCACATAAGGAACATACAGAAAACATCCGGGGAAGAAAGCACAAATCACCCAATATTGCACAAAAGACTGTTATGTTTGCACTGTGTCACTTTATTCAATTCAGCAGGTTACCTTTGGATCTGGGGGGGGGGGTCAAAAATAATATTTTTTTTCTCCTTTCTCACAAAATTGGCAACAGTTGCACTGTTGGAGATTTAATTTTACCAACCAAGAAGATGCTGCAGTTCTGAGTGGTTGGTTGCACGTCAGTTTATTAGTCTTCTCAACTATGTAAACCTGTAATTCCATCTCAGTATAAGTCAGTATAGCTGTGCAGTGGTGTAACATTACCCATCAACCTTATAGTGCTGTTGCAAAGGATAAATAAAGTACTGGTGCACCATAAAGCCGACTTTTTCCATCGGAAATTCCGATCGTGTGTATGCCCCATCGAGTACTTCCATCAGAAATTCCGATGAATTTCATCGGAGTTTAGATAGAGAACATGTTCTCTTTTACTCTGATGGAATTCCGCTGTGATTTTGGTCAGACAAAGGTCCGATCGTGTGTACAGGGCTTTAGTCTTTTTTAATGCCACAGCATGCAGGGGCATTTGTAAGCCCCTTTAAATCACATCAGGTAATTAACACAAACACAATTGCCTCTTCTTTCAATGGACCACACAAAAAAAGCAACATTCTATTTCTACAAGGTTGTATTAAATCAAATATGTGAAGCAACGTATGCTACTATTCCTATGAGAGGCAATGATACCTATCAAGACACAAAGATTTTGCAACATGCATCGAGTAGATAGATCTGCTATAGTATGACCTATATTTAATAGCTGAAGACAAATTTATAGAGAGAACAAGAAGCAAGTTTTCAGATTTAATCACAAACTTTTATTAGACTAATCAGAGGATAGAAGTTAAACAGAAGGAAGCCATGTATAACTGAGACTGAGAATGCTTAGTGTCTCAAAGGTTTGAAATGTGGGGGATTTAATCTAAGACATTTCTGGTCAGCTACGGCAACTTCACTCATATAATAAACAAACCAAAGTCAGAAGAAAGCACTGGGGTAACTGAGTCACAAGAAAGGTATTCATCAGATTTCCTCAATCTGCAAATAGGACCGGTTTGCTGGACTCAAGTGAGTGTGTCTCAGCACTGACTCATATGTGAGCCGCAGTCTTCATGTTGCTTTGGGCTGAAACATTAACACAGAGGTCTGGATCCAGCATGTTTTCAATGTATCAGCTTTACAGCACAAGATGCGATCACAATTTATTTTACTAAAAATAACTTACACATCTATATGCACACACTTTGCAAAGAAACATAGATGAATGCATTGTGTTTTTGAAGCTACTTATTGATACATGGTTCAGAATATACAAATATAACTGAACAAGCTGAAGTTAGAAAATAATTGGCTACTATGCACAGCTGCACCAGATTCTCTGTGCACCAGTATTAGTAAATCTCCCCCCAAAGTGTACCATAAATACATAATGTGCAAAAGAACTTATTCATCGTTTTGTGTATTGTGTGACGTAATAATTCTAAAGTCAATGCACAATGAAAATTGCTTATAGATTTAGGGTCTTCTACAAAACCCTGTTTGTCACACAGCCTTGGTGGAGCATACCCAATAACACTTTTACTCTCCCGCTATTGAGAACTCTTTCCATAATTTTTGTGTTTATTCAATTTGTATTAATATGTTTTTTGTTTGGTTTATATTGTTGTGGTAGAAAACAATTAAGAATAATTTAGAAAGGTAAGGAAAACCTAGAGATAGCTTCAATCTTAAGAGCCAGGGATGTCTGAGCAGTTTGGTTGTGAATCGATTCTGATTTGAACCGATCCAAGTAGGGGAATATGTTGTAATATATGTTGTAATACGTTGGCCGATTTATGTGGGATGTTATATGTATGTGTGTATATATATATATATATATATATAAATGTGTGTGATAAGTCCAGAATTGACCAGACCAGATTTCAGTCCAGGATTTTACACATCAAAAGAGGCTTGTTGATTGTCAGTGTGCAGGGGTCCAGCATGGGTCTATTTTACACATCAAACCTGTAATTACATG
The DNA here is from genome assembly GCF_905171775.1 of Rana temporaria. Classification (NCBI taxonomy): domain Eukaryota; kingdom Metazoa; phylum Chordata; class Amphibia; order Anura; family Ranidae; genus Rana; species Rana temporaria. The sequence continues at coordinate 149,898,640 of NC_053495.1, forward strand.
TTAAAGACGCTTGTAGATTGTCAATAGGCAAAGAGACAGGATGAATCTATTTTACACATCAAACCTGTAATTACATGTTAAAGACGCTTGTCGATTGTCAATAGGCAAAGAGACAGGATGAATCTATTTTACACATAAAACCAATCAAACCATTACTCAGGCCACATGTAATCTAATTACTTATTAGAGGAAGCTTATTAGTATGCAAGGATGTATACTAATTAGTGACTCCGGCTGGGGTCATTACCTGTCACTCTGAAAGACAGGATGTAGATCAAAGACGGCCAATCAAATTGCTCAGCTATTCAGTGAATAGGGAATATAATCCTGGAGTTCAGTCTTGTCTCTGAGAATATATCCTCTATGTATTCTCTGATATGGAGGCACAGCTCTAGGAAGAGATTTGAATTATATGCTCTGTTGGATTTTGTATCATCTGTGGACTTTGGGCTTTGTTCGTTATTGGAAGTTAAATAAAATGCATTCTATGGAGAGCCTGGTGTGTTGCTGCGAAACAACAAATCTATAGTCAACATACTAACATCTAAATATCAATTATCTAACCGGACTCCACTATACATTTATATCACTACATTTGTTTTGTATGGGAAGATCCACCAAATGCACTCTATATGACTTCACTACATAAAGTACATATGCATTCATTTTCAATACATCTGTGTCCACATGATGAATAGTCAGAAGATGCAAGAGTTTAGTTTACAAGCATGATTCCCTGTGAATACCTTTGAATAAAATATGTATAAAAATAGCTTGCATACTGATTGCTAGCCTTTTTTGTTTACATCACCCTTCTATGATCCATGATATAACCAAGTATGTTTTCCAACATTTTTAACATTGCAACTTTGTGCTCTTGGGATATAAAAAAAATCATTACAGGGCCCATGGCTTTCTATTCCCTATCTTTAAATTGTAATACTGACCGATGTAATTTTTAAACAGCTGCCCTTAGTACATACTACTGATTGTTTTCATAGAAAGCTGAACAAGGGGCTGAATTTTTTTATACATTTACTTTTATTCAGAATGATTTAGGACACGCTGTTGCTGTCTGGATATATTTACAGGTACTTGGAACCAAAAATTCCTGGACCCATGTGCTGCTGGGTGCCATAGAGCAGGGATCCTCAAACTATGGCCCTCCAGCTGTTGCGGAACTACACATCCCATGAGGCATTGTAAAACTTTGACATTCACAGACATGACTAGGCATGATGGGAATTGTAGTTCCTGAACAACTGGAGGGCCGTAGTTTGAAGACCCATGCCATAGAGGATACACTGTTTATGGTTATGCTGTTGCTGTGCCTGGTATATTACCCTCATATATGCCCAATGCCCATTACACACACATAATCACTTACAGCATTGAGATAAGAAAAGCAGCCATACCCAAGCCCAGTTTTTTAGCCACATATCTCAAATGGCAGACTCATGAACAATATTTAATCTATTATATACATCTTTCTGATCATCCCCACAATCTAAGTCAGTGATTTTGCATAAATTTATTTTTATTTAGGACGATATGCCACAAACTATTCTTGCCTGGATAAATCTAATTGTGACCAAACAGAACTGGATCCATGTGTTACCTGGTGCCATGAAAAGTGAATGGTCCAATCATGTGTGTTGCA